>NC_092093.1:227585-495085 GCF_045679555.1 Salvelinus alpinus | reverse complement strand
TAGCTACTAGCTAGTAGTCAGTTAGCCACTGCTGCGGTCTTCACCCTCAACTCGGACACAGCCAGCTTCAATACCGGGCCAATACCTGCCAGTCTGCAAGTGCGATATCAACCCAGAGCATATAGGACTGCTTTTTCTCTACCACATCACCGGATTCCTGACGCAAGCTCTGGACAATTACACCGTATCATCACAGCTAGCTAGCTGCAACCGAGTGGCTACTACTGGCTAACACCTCTGTCCCGAAGCAAGCACCAGTTAGCCTTGAGCTAGCCTCGAGCTAGGCCCATCTGCCGGCTAGCCGAAGAGGTCTACCAGCGAATTCTTGGGCTACAATACCTCTTTTGCCAATTGGACTGGACCTACCTTCTGCACAGACACCAGCCCTGTTATTAGCCTGGATATTACTCACCAATTTACCAGCATCGGACTGTCTCTCGACAACAACGCCGGATTCCTGCCGTAATCCCTGAGCCACTACTTCTGATCCTCACAGCTAGCTTGCAGCTAGCGCAGCTAGCGCCACTGCCACGAAGCTAGCACCAGTTAGCAAACACAATTCTACAATTCACAACCTCTCTTTCGCCATCCGGCTTGGATTCTCTGTCGACACGACCACGTCTGAGCAGACCCCCTCCGTCTGAGCAGACCACCCCCCGGGCTACTAACTTTAAACGCCGCGTGCTAGCTTAGTGGAGGCCTCCCTGCTCCATCTACGGCTGCCCCCTGGACACTATGATCACTTGGCTACATAGCTGATGCATGCTTGACTGTCCATTAATTCACGGTACTCCATTCTGTTTATTTGTGTTTTATCTGTCGGCTCTGTGCTTTAACTCAGGATCTGTGTGTAGTTAATCCGACCCTCTCTGCCTAGTCGTCGCCATTTTTACCTGTTGTTGCTGTGTTAGACTAGCACCCTGTTATTGCTGCTGTTATCTTACCTGTTGTTTTAGCTAGCTCTCCCAATCAAGACCTGCAATCACTTTATGCCTTATTGTATGTCTCTCTCATATATCAATATGCCTTGCATACTGTTGTTCAGGCTAGTTATCATTATCATTGTTTTGGTTTGCAATGGACCCTGTAGTTCCACTCTCCGTACCTCTGTTACCTCCTTTGTCTCCCATTGAGACCAGCATGTCCAGAGATACAACCTCTCTTATCATCACCCAGTGCCTGGGCTTGCCTCCGCTGTACCCGCGCCCCACCATACCCCTGTCTGCACATTATGCCCAGAATCTATTCTACCACGCCCATAAATCTGCTCCTTTTATTCTTTGTCCCCAACGCTCTAGGCGACCAGTTTTGATAGCCTTTAGCCGCACCCTCATCCTACTACTCCTCTGTTCCTCGGGTGATGTGGAGGTAAACCCAGGCCCTGCATGTCCCCAGTCACCCTCATTTGTTGACTTCTGTGATCGAAAAAGCCTTGGCCTCATGCATGTCAACATCAGAAGCCTCCTCCCTAAGTTTGCCTTACTCACCGCTTTAGCACACTCTGCCAACCCTGATGTCCTTGCCGTGTCCGAATCCTGGCTTAGGAAGGCCACCAAAAATTCTGAGATTTCCATACCCAACTATAACACTTTCCGTCAAGATAGAACTGCCAAAGGGGGAGGAGTTGCAATCTACTGCAGAGATAGCCTGCAAAGTTCTGTCATACTTTCCAGGTCTATGCCCAAACAGTTCGAACTTCTAATTTTAAAAATTAATCTCTCCAGAAATAAGTCTCTCACTGTTGCCGCCTGCTACCGACCCCCCTCAGCTCCCAGCTGTGCCCTGGACACCATCTGTGAATTGATCGCTCCCCATCTAGCTTCAGAGTTTGTTCTGTTAGGTGACCTAAACTGGGATATGCTTAACACCCCGGCAGTCCTACAATCCAAGCTTGATGCCCTCAATCTCACACAAATCATCAAGGAACCCACCAGGTACAACCCTAAATCCGTAAACATGGGCACCCTAATAGACATTATCCTGACCAACCTGCCCTCCAAATACACCTCTGCTGTCTTCAATCAAGATCTCAGCGATCACTGCCTCATTGCCTGTATCCGCCACGGGTCCGCGGTCAAACGACCACCCCTCATCACTGTCAAACGCTCCCTAAAACACTTCTGCGAGCAGGCCTTTCTAATCGACCTGGCCCGGGTACCCTGGAAGGATATTGACCTCATCCCGTCAGTTGAGGATGCCTGGTCATTCTTTAAATGTTACTTCCTCACCATATTAGACAAGCATGCTCCGTTCAAAAAATGCAGAACCAAGAACAGATATAGCCCTTGGTTCACTCCAGACCTGACTGCCCTTGACCAGCACAAAAACATCCTGTGGCGAACTGCAATAGCATCGAAGAGCCCCCGCGATATGCAACTGTTCAGGGAAGTCAGGAACCAATACACGCAGTCAGTCAGGAAAGCAAAGGCCAGCTTTTTCAAGCAGAAATTTGCATCCTGTAGCTCTAACTCCAAAAAGTTCTGGGATACTGTAAAGTCCATGGAGAACAAGAGCACCTCCTCCCAGCTGCCCACTGCACTGAGGCTAGGTAACACGGTCACCACCGATAAATCCGTGATAATCGAAGACTTCAACAAGCATTTCTCAATGGCTGGCCATGCCTTCCTCCTGGCGACTCCAACCTTGGCCAACAGCCCCGCCCCCCCCGCTGCTACTCGCCCAAGCCTCCCCAGCTTCTCCTTTACCCAAATCCAGATAGCAGATGTTCTGAAAGAGCTGGAAAACCTGGACCCATACAAATCAGCTGGGCTTGACAATCTGGACCCCCTATTTCTGAAACTGTCCGCCGCCATTGTCGCACCCCCTATCACCAGCCTGTTCAACCTCTCCTTCGTATCATCTGAGATCCCCAAGGATTGGAAAGCTGCCGCGGTCATCCCCCTCTTCAAAGGGGGAGACACCCTGGACCCAAACTGTTACAGACCTATATCCATCCTGCCCTGCCTATCTAAGGTCTTCGAAAGCCAAGTCAACAAACAGATCACTGACCATCTCGAATCCCACCGTACCTTCTCCGCTGTGCAATCCGGTTTCCGAGCCGGTCACGGGTGCACCTCAGCCACGCTCAAGGTACTAAACGATATCATAACCGCCATCGATAAAAGACATTACTGTGCAGCCGTCTTCATCGACCTGGCCAAGGCTTTCGACTCTGTCAATCACCATATTCTTATCGGCAGACTCAGTAGCCTCGGTTTTTCTAATGACTGCCTTGCCTGGTTCACCAACTACTTTGCAGACAGAGTTCAGTGTGTCAAATTGGAGGGCATGTTGTCCGGTCCTCTGGCAGTCTCTATGGGGGTACCACAGGGTTCAATTCTCGGGCCGACTCTTTTCTCTGTATACATCAATGATGTTGCTCTTGCTGCGGGCGATTCCCTGATCCACCTCTACGCAGACGACACCATTCTATATACTTCCGGCCCTTCCTTGGACACTGTGCTATCTAACCTCCAAACGAGCTTCAATGCCATACAACACTCCTTCCGTGGCCTCCAACTGCTCTTAAACGCTAGTAAAACCAAATGCATGCTTTTCAACCGTTCGCTGCCTGCACCCGCACGCCCGACTAGCATCACCACCCTGGACGGTTCCGACCTAGAATATGTGGACATCTATAAGTACCTAGGTGTCTGGCTAGACTGCAAACTCTCCTTCCAGACTCATATCAAACATCTCCAATCCAAAATCAAATCAAGAATCGGCTTTCTATTCCGCAACAAAGCCTCCTTCACTCACGCCGCCAAACTTACCCTAGTAAAACTGACTATCCTACCGATCCTCGACTTCGGCGATGTCATCTACAAAATAGCTTCCAATACTCTACTCAGCAAACTGGATGCAGTTTATCACAGTGCCATTCGTTTTGTTACTAAAGCACCTTATACGACCCACCACTGCGACCTGTATGCCCTAGTCGGCTGGCCCTCGCTACATGTTCGTCGTCAGACCCACTGGCTCCAGGTCATCTACAAGGCTATGCTAGGTAAAGTGCCGCCTTATCTCAGTTCACTGGTCACGATGGCTACACCCACCCGCAACACGCGCTCCAGCAGGTGTATCTCACTGATCATCACTAAAGCCAAAACCTCATTTGGACGCCTTTCCTTCCAGTTCTCTGCTGCCTGCGACTGGAACGAATTGCAAAAATCTCTGAAGTTGGAGACTTTTATCTCCCTCAACAACTTTAAAAATCTGCTATCCGAGCAGCTAACCGATCGCTGCAGCTGTACATAGTCCATCTGTAAACTACCCACCCAATTTACCTACCTCACCCCCCATACTGCTTTTATTTATTTACTTTTCTGCTCTTTTGCACACCAGTATCTCTTCTTGCACATGATCATCTGATGATTTATCACTCCAGTGTTAATCTGCTAAATTGTAATTATTCGATTTATTGCCTACCTCATGCCTTTTGCACACATTGTATATAGATTCACTTTTTTTTCTACCATGTTATTGACTTGTTTATTGTTTACTCCATGTGTAACTCTGTGTTGTCTGTTCACACTGCTATGCTTTATCTTGGCCAGGTCGCAGTTGCAAATGAGAACTTGTTCTCAACTAGCCTACCTGGTTAAATAAAGGTGAAATAAAAATTTTTTTTTAAAAAGAGTCACTGTGTGGGGGTACTGGTACAGAGTCACTGTGTGGGGGTACTGAGTCACTGTGTGGGGGTACTGGTACAGAGTCACTGTGTGGGGGTACAGAGTCACTGTGTGGGGGAACTGAGTCACTGTGTGGGGGTACAGAGTCACTGTGTGGGGGTACAGAGTCAGTGTGTGGGGGTACAGAGTCACTGTGTGGGGGTACTGAGTCACTGTGTGGGGGTACTGGTACAGAGTCAGTGTGTGGGGGTACAGAGTCACTGTGTGGGGGTACAGAGTCACTGTGTGGGGGTACACAGTCACTGTGTGGGGGTACAGAGTCACTGTGTGGGGGTACAGAGTCACTGTGTGGGGGCACAGAGTCACTGTGTGGGGGCACAGAGTCACTGTGTGGGGGTACATAGTCACTGTGTGGGGGCACAGAGTCACTGTGTGGGGGTACAGAGTCACTGTGTGGGGGTACAGTGTCACTGTGTGGGGGTACTGGTACAGAGTCACTGTGTGGGGGTACAGAGTCACTGTGTGGGGGTACAGAGTCACTGTGTGGGGGTACAGAGTCACTGTGTGGGGGTACTGGTACAGAGTCACTGTGTGGGGGTACTGGTACAGAGTCACTGTGTGGGGGTACAGAGTCACTGTGTGGGGGTACTGGTACAGAGTCACTGTGTGGGGTACAGATTCACTGTTTGGGGGTACTGAGTCACTGTGTGGGGGTACAGAGTCACTCTGTGGGGGTACAGAGTCACTGTGTGGGGGTACTGGTACAGAGTCACTGTGTGGGGGTACAGAGTCACTGTGTGGGGGTACAGAGTCACTGTGTGGGGGTACTGGTACAGAGTCACTGTGTGGGGGTACTGGTACAGAGTCACTGTGTGGGGGTACTGGTACAGAGTCACTGTGTGGGGGCACCGGTACAGAGTCACTGTGTGGGGGCACCGGTACAGAGTCATTGTGTGGGGGTACTGGTACAGAGTCACTGTGTGGGGGCACCGGTTAGTCGAGGTAATGGAGGTAATATGTACATGTAGGTAGAGTTAAAGTGACTATGCATAGATAATAACAGAGAGTAGCAGCAGCATAAAAGAGGGGTCTGGGTAGCCATTTGATTAGCTGTTCAGGAGTCTTATGGCTTGGGGGTAGAAGCTGTTAAGAAGCCTTTTGGACCTCGACTTGGCACTCCAGTACCGCTTGCCGTGCGGTAGCAGAGAGAACAGGCTATTTATTTATGATTTTTGTATTTAAAAAAAATATTTTTTTACCTTTATTTAACCAGGAAAAGCCCATTGAGACCCAGAGTCTCTTTTTCAAGGGAGACCTGCTAAGAAGGCAGCAACAATCAATACATTACAGAATTAAAACATACAACAATACAATACAATACAACAACATGATCCAGCCTTAAAACAGCATTTACACTCCTCTAACAGTCTCCCATCAATATTTTAAATTCATTCAGTGGCATTAACATAACTAGATGAAGCTTGGATTGTAGATTATTCCATGCGTCTGGTGGACAAGAAGAGATGGCAGTCTTGCCTTATACTGTGAATGTCCTGGGGACTTTATGTAACAACCACCTAGCAGACCCGGTATGGTAACATAGCAACCACCTAGCAGACCGGGTATGGTAACATAGCAACCACCTAGCAGACCCGGTATGGTAACATAGCAACCACCTAGCAGACCGGGTATGGTAACATAGCAACCACCTAGCAGACCCGGTATGGTAACATAGCAACCACCTAGCAGACCGGGTATGGTAACATAGCAACCACCTAGCAGACCGGGTATGGTAACATAGCAACCACCTAGCAGACCGGGTATGGTAACATAGCAACCTCCTAGCAGACCGGGTATGGTAACATAGCAACCACCTAGCAGACCGGGTATGGTAACATAGCAACCACCTAGCAGACCGGGTATGGTAACATAGCAACCACCTAGCAGACCGGGTATGGTAACATAGCAACCTCCTAGCAGACCGGGTATGGTAACATAGCAACCACCTAGCAGACCGGGTATGGTAACATAGCAACCACCTAGCAGACCGGGTATGGTAACATAGCAACCACCTAGCAGACCGGGTATGGTAACATAGCAACCACCTAGCAGACCGGGTATGGTAACATAGCAACCACCTAGCAGACCGGGTATGGTAACATAGCAACCACCTAGCAGACCGGGTATGGTAACATAGCAACCTCCTAGCAGACCGGGTATGGTAACATAGCAACCACCTAGCAGACCGGGTATGGTAACATAGCAACCACCTAGCAGACCGGGTATGGTAACATAGCAACCACCTAGCAGACCGGGTATGGTAACTACAGAGGTAAAGGCTACAGAGGTAAAGAGGGAGTTGACCTGCTGGTGGTGAAGGAGACCAGACTACAGAGGTAAAGAGGGAGTTGACCTGCTGGTGGTGAAGGAGACCAGACTACAGAGGTAAAGAGGGAGTTGACCTGCTGGTGGTGAAGGAGACCAGACTACAGAGGTAAAGAGGGAGTTGACCTGCTGGTGGTGAAGGAGACCAGACTACAGAGGTAAAGAGGGAGTTGACCTGCTGGTGGTGAAGGAGACCAGACTACAGAGGTAAAGAGGGAGTTGACCTGCTGGTGGTGAAGGAGACCAGACTACAGAGGTAAAGAGGGAGTTTACCTGCTGGTGGTGAAGGAGACCAGACTACAGAGGTAAAGAGGGAGTTTACCTGCTGGTGGTGAAGGAGACCAGACTACAGAGGTAAAGAGGGAGTTTACCTGCTGGTGGTGAAGGAGACCAGACTACAGAGGTAAAGAGGGAGTTTACCTGCTGGTGGTGAAGGAGACCAGACTACAGAGGTAAAGAGGGAGTTTACCTGCTGGTGGTGAAGGAGACCAGACTACAGAGGTAAAGAGGGAGTTTACCTGCTGGTGGTGAAGGAGACCAGACTACAGAGGTAAAGAGGGAGTTTACCTGCTGGTGGTGAAGGAGACCAGACTACAGAGGTAAAGAGGGAGTTTACCTGCTGGTGGTGAAGGAGACCAGACTACAGAGGTAAAGAGGGAGTTTACCTGCTGGTGGTGAAGGAGACCAGACTACAGAGGTAAAGAGGGAGTTTACCTGCTGGTGTTGAAGGAGACCAGACTACAGAGGTAAAGAGGGAGTTTACCTGCTGGTGGTGAAGGAGACCAGACTACAGAGATAAAGAGGGAGTTTACCTGCTGGTGGTGAAGGAGACCAGACTACAGAGGTAAAGAGGGAGTTTACCTGCTGGTGGTGAAGGAGACCAGACTACAGGGGTAAAGAGGGAGTTTATCTGCTGGTGGTGAAAGAGACCAGACTACAGAGGTAAAGAGGGAGTTTACCTGCTGGTGGTGAAGGAGACCAGACTACAGAGATAAAGAGGGAGTTTACCTGCTGGTGGTGAAGGAGACCAGACTACAGAGATAAAGAGGGAGTTTACCTGCTGGTGGTGAAGGAGACCAGACTACAGGGGTAAAGAGGGAGTTTATCTGCTGGTGGTGAAAGAGACCAGACTACAGAGGTAAAGAGGGAGTTTACCTGCTGGTGGTGAAGGAGACCAGACTACAGAGGTAAAGAGAGAGTTTACCTGCTGGTGGTGAAGGAGACCAGACTACAGAGGTAAAGAGGGAGTTGACCTGCTGGTGGTGAAAGAGACCAGACTACAGAGGTAAAGAGGGAGTTTACCTGCTGGTGGTGAAGGAGACCAGACTACAGAGGTAAAGAGGGAGTTGACCTGCTGGTGGTGAAAGAGACCAGACTACAGAGGTAAAGAGAGAGTTTACCTGCTGGTGGTGAAGGAGACCAGACTACAGAGGTAAAGAGGGAGTTTACCTGCTGGTGGTGAAGGAGACCAGACTACAGAGGTAAAGAGGGAGTTTACCTGCTGGTGGTGAAGGAGACCAGACTACAGAGGTAAAGAGGGAGTTTACCTGCTGCTGGTGAAGGAGACCAGACTACAGAGGTAAAGAGAGAGTTTACCTGCTGCTGGTGAAGGAGACCAGACTACAGAGGTAAAGAGGGAGTTTACCTGCTGCTGGTGAAGGAGACCAGACTACAGAGGTAAAGAGGGAGTTTACCTGCTGGTGGTGAAGGAGACCAGACTACAGAGGTAAAGAGAGAGTTTACCTGCTGGTGGTGAAGGAGACCAGACTACAGAGGTAAAGAGGGAGTTTACCTGCTGGTGGTGAAGGAGACCAGACTACAGAGGTAAAGAGGGAGTTTACCTGCTGGTGGTGAAGGAGACCAGACTACAGAGGTAAAGAGGGAGTTTACCTGCTGGTGGTGAAGGAGACCAGACTACAGAGGTAAAGAGGGAGTTTACCTGCTGGTGGTGAAGGAGACCAGACTACAGAGGTAAAGAGAGAGTTTTACCCAAAAGGGCTTTGTAGATGAACACATACAAATGTATCTTTCTGCGCATATAAAGGGAGGTCCAACCTATCATTTGGTACAAGGTGCAATAGTGGGTGAGTGACTTGGCATTTGTAATAAAGTGCAAGGATGCATGATAAACAGAGTCTCTGTAAGACAGAGGAGGCTGCATGATAAACAGAGTCCAGTCTCTGTAAGACAGAGGAGGCTGCATGATAAACAGAGTCCAGTCTCTGTAAGACAGAGGAGGCTGCATGATAAACAGAGTCCAGTCTCTGTAAGACAGAGGAGGCTGCATGATAAACAGGGTCCAGTCTCTGTAAGACAGAGGAGGCTGCATGATAAACAGAGTCCAGTCTCTGTAAGACAGAGGAGGCTGCATGATAAACAGGGTCCAGTCTCTGTAAGACAGAGGAGGCTGCATGATAAACAGAGTCCAGTCTCTGTAAGACAGAGGAGGCTGCATGATAAACAGAGTCCAGTCTCTGTAAGACAGAGGAGGCTGCATGATAAACAGGGTCCAGTCTCTGTAAGACAGAGGAGGCTGCATGATAAACAGAGTCCAGTCTCTGTAAGACAGAGGAGGCTGCATGATAAACAGGGTCCAGTCTCTGTAAGACAGAGGAGGCTGCATGATAAACAGAGTCCAGTCTCTGTAAGACAGAGGAGGCTGCATGATAAACAGTCCAGTCTCTGTAAGACAGAGGAGGCTGCATGATAAACAGAGTCCAGTCTCTGTAAGACAGAGGAGGCTGCATGATAAACAGAGTCCAGTCTCTGTAAGACAGAGGAGGCTGCATGATAAACAGAGTCCAGTCTCTGTAAGACAGAGGAGGCTGCATGATAAACAGAGTCCAGTCTCTGTAAGACAGAGGAGGCTGCATGATAAACAGAGTCCAGTCTCTGTAAGACAGAGGAGGCTGCATGATAAACAGAGTCCAGTCTCTGTAAGACAGAGGAGGCTGCATGATAAACAGAGTCCAGTCTCTGTAAGACAGAGGAGGCTGCATGATAAACAGAGTCCAGTCTCTGTAAGACAGAGGAGGCTGCATGATAAACAGAGTCCAGTCTCTGTAAGACAGAGGAGGCTGCATGATAAACAGGGTCCAGTCTCTGTAAGACAGAGGAGGATGCATGATAAACAGAGTCCAGTCTCTGTAAGACAGAGGAGGCTGCATGATAAACAGAGTCCAGTCTCTGTAAGACAGAGGAGGTTGCATGATAAACAGAGTCCAGTCTCTGTAAGACAGAGGAGGCTGCATGATTAACAGAGTCCAGTCTCTGTAAGACAGATGAGGCTGCATGATAAACAGGGTCCAGTCTCTGTAAGACAGAGGAGGCTGCATGATAAACAGAGTCTCTGTAAGACAGAGGAGGCTGCATGATAAACAGAGTCCAGTCTCTGTTAGACAGAGGAGGCTGCATGATAAACAGAGTCCAGTCTCTGTAAGACAGAGGAGGCTGCATGATAAACAGAGTCCAGTCTCTGTAAGACAGAGGAGGCTGCATGATAAACAGAGTCCAGTCTCTGTAAGACAGAGGAGGCTGCATGATAAACAGGGTCCAGTCTCTGTAAGACAGAGGAGGCTGCATGATAAACAGAGTCCAGTCTCTGTAAGGCTGCATGCATATACAACAAGTCACCATATTTAATTACAGAGAGAAAAGTGGCCTGAACAAGCTTCTTTCTTGCCATAAGCGGGAAGCAAGACTTATTACAAAAATAAAAACCCAATTTAAATTTAAGCTTTGTCACAAGATTATCCACATGAACTTTAAAGGACAACTTGTCATCCAACCATATACCTTGGTATTTGTAGGATGACACTTTTTCAATGGATAAGCCACCGGATGTGGCAATGCTAACCTTCTCTGGCAAAGTTCTAGCTCTGGTAAAGGTCATGAATTTAGTTTTTTGTACATTCTAGACCAGTTTGAGACCATAAAGGGAGGCCTGCTGTGACTGAAAAGCAGTCTGGAGCTCTTCAACAGCCTGAACTAGAGAATGAACACATGAATATGTAACTGTATCATCTGCATATAGATGTAACTTTGCTGGTTGCATCCCATTTCCCAAATCATTAATACAAATTGAGAACAACACAGGAGCTATAACGGAACCCTGGGGGACACCTCTATTAATCTCTAGACAACTAGACTTGTGATGGTCAGTATCTACACATTGTGTTCTGTCAGAAAGATAGTTCCTAAACCAATTTACTGCCCCTTCAATGAGACCAATGTTTCTGAGTCTAGCTAGCAACAATTCATGGTCAACTGAATCAAAGGCCTTTGATACATTTGCAAACAGAGCAGCACAATGTTGCTTTTTATCAAGTGCATTAATGTTGTTGTTTTCCACTGCCATAGCTGCAGATGTGGTGCTGTGCCCCGATGACTAGGGTGACTGAAGTCTTTGACAATTTCTAGGGCCTTCCTCTGACACCGCCTGATATAGAGGTCCTGGATGGAAGGAAGCTTGGCCCTAGTGATGTACTGGACCGTACGCACTACCCGCTGTAGTGCCTTTCAGTCGGAGGCCGAGCAGTTACCATACCAGACAGTGATGCAACCAGTCAGGATGCTCTCGATGGTGCAGCTGTAAAACCTTTTGAGGATCTGAGGACACATGCAAATTCTTTTCAGTCTCCTGAGGGTGGAATAGGTTTTGTAATGCCCTCTTCATGACTGTCTTAGTGTGTTTGGACCACGATAGTTTGTTGGTGATGTGGACAACAAGGAACTTGAAGCTCTCAACCTGCTCCAATGCTGCCCCGTCAATGAGAAGGGGGCATGCTCAGTCCTCCTTTTCCTGTAGTCCACAATCCTTTTTGTCTTGATCACGTTGAGGGAGAGGTTGTTGTCCTGGCACCACACTGCCAGGTCTCTGACCTCCTCCCTGTAGGCTGTCTCAACGTTGTCGGTGATCAATCCTACCACTGCTGTGTCATCGGCAAACTTAATGATGGTGTTGGAGGTTTACCTGGCCATGCAGTCATGAGTGAACAGGGAGTACAGGAGGGGACTAAGCACGCACCCCTGAGGGGCCCTTCGTGCTGAGGATCAGCGTGGCAGATGTGTTGTTACCTACCCTTACCACCTAGGGGTGGCCCGTCAGGAAGTCCAGGATCCAGTTGCAGAGGGAGGTGTTTTGTCCCAGGGTCCTTAGCTTAGTGATGAGCTTTGAGGCACTATGGTGTTGAATGCTGAGCTGTAGTCAATGAATAGCATTCTCACATAGGTGTTCCTTTTGTCCAGGTGGGAAAGGGCAGTGTGGAGTGCAATAGAGATTGCATCATCTGTGGATCTGTTGGGGAGGTATGCAAATTGGAGTGGGTCTAGGGTTTCTGGGATTATGGTGTTGATGTGAGTCATGACCAGCCTTTCAAAGCACTTCATGGGTACAGACGTGAGTGCTATGGGTCGTTAGTCATTTAGAAAGGTTACTCTAGTGTTCTTTTGTACAGGGACTATGGTGGTCTGCTTGAAACATGTTGGTATTACAGACTGGGTCAGGGAGAGGTTGAAAATGTCAGTGTAGACACTTGCCAGTTGGTCAGCGCACGCTCGGAGTACACGTCCTGGTAATCCATCTGGCCCTGAGGCCTTGTGAATGTTGACCTGTTTAAAGGTCTTACTCACATCGGCTACGGAAAGCGTGATCACACAGTCATCCGGAACAGCTGGTGCTCTCATACGTGTTTCAGTGTTACTTGTCTCGAAGCGAGCATATAAGTAATTTAGCTCATCTGGTAGGTTTGTGTCACTGGGCAGCTCGTGGCTGTGCTTCCATTTGTAGTCTGAAATAGTTTGCAAGCCCTGTCACATCTGACAAGCGTCGGAGCCGATGTAGTACGATTCAATCTAAGTACTGTAGTGACGCTTTGCCTGTTTGATGGTTCGTTCGAGGGCATAGCGGGATTTCTTGTAGGATCCGGGTTAGAGTCCCACTCCTTGAAAGTGGCAGCTCTTCCCTTTAGCTCAGTGCGGATGTTGCCTGTAATTCATGGCTTCTGGTTGGGGTATGTACGTACGGTCACTGTGGGGACGACGTCATTGATGAACTTATTGATGAAGCCAGTGACTGATGTGGTGTACTCCTCAATGCCATCGGAAGAATCCCGGAACATATTCCTGTCTGCACTAGCAAAACAGTCCTGTAGCTTAGCATCTGCTTCATCTGACCACTTTCTGATTGATCTAGTCACTGGCGCTTCCTGCTTTAATTTTTGCTTGTAAGGACGAATCAGGAGGATAGAATTGTCTCTGTGTGGAGTACAGGTGATCTAGAGTTGTTTCCCTCTGGTTGCACATGTAACATGATAATAGAAATTAGGTAAAACTGATTTGAGTTTCCCTGCATTAAAGTCCCCGGCCACTAGGAGCGCCGCCTCTGGATGAGCGTTTTCCTGTTTGCTTATGGCCGTATACAGCTCATTGAGTGCGGTCTTAGTGCCAGCATCGGTCTGCAGTGGGAAATAGACAGCTACGAATAATATAGGTCTCTTGGTAAATGGTGTGGTCTACAGCTTGTCATGAAATACTCAGGCGACCAAAACCTTGAGACTTCATTAGATTTCGTGCACCAGCTGTTGTTTACAAATATACATAGGCCGCCGCCCCTTTTCTTACCAGAGGCCAAAAACACTTTAACCCTGCCAGCTGAATGTTAATCATGTCGTCGTTCAGCCACGACTCGGTGAAACATAAGATATTACCGTTTTTAATGTCCCGCTGGTAGGATATACATGATCGTACATCGTCTATTTTATTATTGATTGATTCTAATTTGGCTAATAGGACCATAGATTACCATCACAAACACAGAGAGAGAGAGAGAGAGAAAGACACACAAACACAGAGAGAGAGAGAGAGAGAAAGACACACAAACACAGAGAGAGACACACACAGAGAGAGAGGGACACAGGCACACACACACAAACACAGAGAGAGAGAGAGAGAGAGAGAGAGAGAGAGAGAGAGAGAGAGAGAGAGAGAGAGAGAGAGAGAGAGAGAGAGAGAGAGAGAGAGAGAGAGAGAGAGAGACAGAGACAGAGACAGAGACAGAGACAGAGACAGAGACAGAGAGAGAGAGAGAGAGAGAGAGAGAGAGAGAGAGAGAGAGAGAGACAGACATACACAAACACAGAGAGAGAGAACCTACCAGGTACAACACCAAATCGGTGAACATGGGCACCCTCTTAGATATCATCCTGACCAACTTGCCATCTAAATACACCACTGTTGTCTTCACCCAGGATCTCAGCGATCACTACCTCATTGCCTGCGTCCGTAACGGGTCAACAGTCAAACGACCACCCCTCATCACTGTCAAATGCTCCCTAAAACACAACAGCGAGCAGGCCTTTCTAATCGACCTGGCCCAGGTATCCTGGAAGGATATTGACCTCATCCCATCAGTAGAGGATGCCTGGTTATTCTTTAAAAATGCTTTCCTCACCATCTTAAATAAGCATGCCCCATTCAAAATATGTAGAACTAAGAAAAGATATAGCCCTTGGTTCATTCCAGAATTGACTGCCCTTGACCAGCACAGAAATATCCTGTGGCGTATTGCATTAGCATCAAATAGTCCCCGCGATATGCAACTTTTCAGGGAAGTTAGGAACCAATATACACAGTCAATTAGGAAAGCATTGGCTAACTTTTTCAGACAGAAAATTTGTATTCTGTAGCAAAAATTCCCAAAAGGTTTTGGGACACTGTAAAGTCCATGGAGAATAAGAGCACTTCCTCCCAGCTGCCCACTGCACTGAGGCTAGGAAACACTGTAACCGCTGATAAATCTACGATAATCGATAATTTCAATAATAATTTTTCTACGGCTGGCCATACTTTCCATCTGGCGACCTCACCCCAACCAACAGCTCTGCACCCCCGTAGCAACTCCCCCCCCCCCCCCCCTCCGCTTCTCCTTCACCCAAATCCAGATAGATGATGTTCTGTAAGAGCTGCAAAACCTGGACACGTGCAAATCAGCTGGGCTAGACAATCTGGATTCTCTCTTTCTAAAATTATCTGCCGAAATTGTTGCAACCCCTATAAACCAGTCTGTTCAACCTCTCTTTTGTATCATCTGAGATCCCTAAAGATTGGAAAGCTACTGAGGTCATGACACTCTAGATCAAAACTGCTATAGTCCTATATCCATCCTGCCCTGCCTCTCTAAAGTCTTTGAAAGCCAAGTAAATAAACAGATCACTGACCATTTCAAATCCCACCGTACCTTCTCCGCTATGCAATCTGGTTTCAGAGCTGGTCATGGGTGCACCTCAGCCACGCTCAAGGTCCTAAACAATATCATAACCGCCATCGATAAGAGACAATACTGTGCAGCCGTCTTCATCAACCTGGCCAAGGCTTTCGACTCTGTCAATCACCGCATTCTTATTGGCAGACTCAATACCTTGGTTTCTAAAATGACTGCCTCGCTTGGTTCACAAACTACTTCTCAGATAGAGTTCAGTGTGTCAAATCGGAGGGCCTGTTGTCCAGACCTCTGGCAGACTCTATGGGGGTGCCACAGGGTTCAATTCTCGGGCCAACTCTTTTCTCTGTATATATCAATGATGTCGCTCTTGCTGCTGGTGATTCTCTGAGCCATCTCTACGCAGACGACACCATACATCTGGCCCTTCCTTGGACACTATGTTAACAAACCTCCAGACGAGCTTCAATGCCATACAACACTCCTTCCGTGGCCTCCAACTGCTCTTAAATGCAAATAAAACTAAATGCATGCTTTTCAACCGATCGCTGCCCGCACCCGCCCGCCTGACTAGCATCACTACTCTGGACGGTTCTGACTTGGAATATGTGGACAACTACAAATACCTAGGTGTCTGGTTAGACTGTAAACTCTCCTTCCAGACTCACATTAAGCATCTCCAATCCAAAATAAATCTAGAATTGGCTTCCTATTTCGCAACAAAGCCTCCTTCACTCATGCTGCCAAACATACCCTCGTAAAACTGACTATCCTACCGATGCTTGACTTCGGCGATGTCATTTACAAAATAGCCTCCAACACTTTACTCAGCAAATTGGATGTAGTCTATCACAGTGCCACCTGTTGTCACCAAAGCCCCATATACTACCCACCACTGATACTGTATGCTCTCGTTGGCTGGCCTTCGCTTCATATTCGTCGCCAAACCCACTGGCTCCAGGTCATCTATAAGTATTTGCTAGGTATAGACCCACCTTATCTCAGCTCACTGGTCACCATAGCAGCACCCATCCGTAGCACGCGCTCCAGCAGGTATATCTCACTGGTCATCCCCAAAGCCAACACCTCATTTGGCCGCCTTTCCTTCCAGTTCTCTGCTGCCAGTGACTGGAACGAATTGCAAAAATCGCTGAAGCTGTAGACTTATATTTCCCTCACTAACTTTAAACATCAGCTATCTGAGCAGCTAACCGATCGCTGCTGCTGTACATAGTCCATCTGTAAATAGCCCACCCAATCCACCTATCTCATCCCCATATTGTTTTTATTTACTTTTCTGCTCTTTTGCACGCCAGTATCTCTACTTGCACATAATCATCTGCTCGTTTATCACTCCAGTGTTAATCTGCTAAATTGTAATTATTTTGCTACTATGGCCTATTTATTGTCTACCTCCTCACGCCATTTGCACACACTGTATATAGACTTTATTTTTTTATATCGTGTTATTGACTGTACACTTGTTTATTCCATGTGTAACTGTGTGTTGTTGTTTGTGTCGCACTGCTTTGCTTTATCTTGGCCAGGTCACAGTTGTAAATGAGAACTTGTTCTCAACCGGCCTACCTGGTTAAATAAAGGTGAAATAAATAAAAATATAAAAGATGAGTAAAGCAGTAAGTAAACATTATTCAAGTGACCCACTAGGTTTACGCTATATACAGTTGAAGTCGGAGGTTTACATACACCTTAGCCAACTATATTTAAACTCAGTTTTTCACAATTCCTGACATTTAATCCTGGTAACAATTCCCTGTTTTAGGTCAGTTAGGATCACCACTTGTCAGAATGTCAGAATAATAGTCAGAATAATATCAGAATAATAGTAGAGAATGATTTATTTCAGCTTTTATTTATTTTGTCACAATCCCAGTGGGTCAGAAGTTTACATATACCCAATTAGTATTTGGTAGCATTGCTTTAAAATTGTTTAACTTGGGTCAATGTTTCGAGTAGCCTTCCACAAGTTTCCCACAATAAGTTAGGTGAATTTTGGCCCATTCCTTCGGACAGAGCTGGTGTAACTGAGTCAGGTTTGTAGGCCTCCTTGCTCGCACACACTTTTTCAGTTCTGCCCACAAATAGATTTGTGGTCAGGGCTTTGTGATGGCCACTCCAATACCTTGACTTGGTTGTCCTTTCTTTAGGATTGAGGTCAGGGCTCTGTGATGGCCCCTCCAATACCTTGACTTTGGTGTCCTTAAGCCAGTTTGCAAGTATGCTTGGGGTCATTATCCATTTGGAAGATACCTCATGATGCCATCTATTTTTTGAAGTGCACCAGTCCCTCCTGCAGCAAAGCACCCCCACAACATGATGCTGCCACCCCCGTGCTTCACGGTTGGGATGTTGTTCTTTGGCTTGCAAGTGTCCCCCTTTTGCCTCCAAACATAATGATGGTCATTATAGCCAAACGGTTCTATTTTTGTTTCGTCAAAGACCAGAGAACTTTACTCCAAAAGGTACAATCTTTGTCCCCATGTGCAGTCGCAAACCATAAACTGGCTTTTTTATGGCGGTTTTGGAGCAGCAGCTTCTTCCTTGCTGAGCGGCCTTTCAAGTTATGTCGATATAGGACTTGTTTTACTGTGGATATAGATACTTTTGTACCTGTTTCCTCCAGCATCTTCAGAAGGTCCTTTGCTGTTGTTCTGGGATTGATTTGCACATTTTGCACCAAAGTACGTTCATCTCTAGGAGACAGAACGCGTCTCCTTCCTGAGCGGTATGACAGCTGCGTGGTCCCATGGTGTTTATACTTGCGTACTATTGTTTGTACAGATGAACGTGGTATCTTCAGGCGTTTGGAAATTGCTCCCAAGGATGAACCAGACTTGTGGAGGTCTACAATTGCTTTTCTGAGGTCTTGGCTGATTTTTTTTGATTTTCCCATGATGTCAAGCAAAGAGGCACTGAGTTTGAAGGTAGGCCTTGAAATACATCCACAGGTACACCTCCAATTGACTCAAATTATGTCAATTAGCCTATCAGAAGCTTCTAAAGCCATGACATCAGTTTCTGGAATTTTCCAAGCTGTTTAAACGGCACAGTCAACTTTATGTATGTAAACTTCTGACCCACTGGAATTGTGATATAGTGAATTATAAGTGAAATAATCTGACTTTAAACAATTGTTGGAAAAATGACTTGTGTCATGCACAAAGTAGATGTGGTTACAGGTGGTGCAGTTTCCTTACCAGGCGGTGATACAGCCCGACAGGATGCTGTATTGCCAAGACAATTTCTTCAGCCTCCTGAGGTTGAAGAGGTGCTGTTGCTCCTTCTTCACCACACTATCTGGGTGGGTGGACCATTTCAGATTGTCAGTGATGTGTACGCAGAAGACCTTGAAGCTTTCCATCTTATACACTGCAGTCTTGTCGATGTGGCTTGATCCCTCTGCTGTTTCCTAATTTTTTCTGGCACCACTCTGCCAGGACCCTCACCTCCTCCCTGTAGGCTGTCTCGTCGTTGTTGGTAATCAAGCCTATCACTGTTGTGTCGTCTGCAAACTTGATGATTGAGTTGGAGGTGTGCGTGGCCACGCAGTCATGGGTGAACAGGGAGTACAGGAGGTGGCTGAGCACTGACCTTTGTGGGGCCTCAGCGTTGAGGATCAGCAAAGTGGAGGTGTTGTTTCCTACCTTCACCACCTGGGGGCGGCCCGTCAGGAAGTCCAGGATCCATTTGCACAGGGCGGGGTTCAGACTCAGGGCCCCGAGCTTAATGATGAGCTTGGAGGGTACTATGTTGTTGAAGGCTGAGCTATAGTCAATGAACAGCATTCTGATGTAGGTATTCCTCTTGTCCAGATGGGATAGGGCAGTGTGCAGTGCGATGGTGATTGCATCATCTGTGGATCTACTGGGGCGGTATGCAAATTGAAGTGGATCTAGGGTGTCAGGTAAACCCACTTTAATTTCCTATGGTTTTCCAGCATATAACCTCTCTTCTCTACAACTTTCTGGGAATGGTGCAGGATAATTGCTTGGTTTTGGAACATTCTCAGCACATTTAAGGAACTTGAACGTTTCCTGAAAGTAGAAACATGGTTACGTTTAATTTCTATTTTGGTCATTTTCTAGGAGTGTTCTCCAACTGGTTTAACACTGGGAATGTTCTCAAATAGTTCAGTACATTAAGAAACAACATTCTTCTGTTGGAGTTTCAGTACCCCAACATTTCCTACAGGTTTCCTCATGGTTCTATTTAAAGTCATGTTCTCAAATTGCTCAAAGAACAATGTTCTTCTTACTTTCGTATGTCTCTCTGCACCAAACGTTTAAGTGTTGAAAGGGGACAGAATGCGATCGGACCATCATATAATTGGCATATATATTACTCATCCAAAATATTCCTTGTAGGCGAGGATATTGGAAATGTAATAAAGGCCTACTGGATGACTATTTGTTTTTAAGTAGGACAGACTGATATATAACTGACTTTTTCAGACATAACATAAGTACAGCATATCCCGTATTGTACGGGACACTTTTAAATGTGCCTTTAGAGGCCATGCAATTCAGTAGTCATCTATAAAACAAAAGCTATTTAGGTCAAATGAGTCCATATTAACAAAGGAAATGGAAGGACTAACAGTACAGATAGCAATAAAAAAGCATAGAGGCTCAGAGTAAGTTAGAGAATAAATGTTAATAAATGGAGGATCTTATTCAGTGTAATATACTATCTTCAACATAGAAATGCTACCAACATGTTTTTACATCTCATCCCTAAGTTTGTTTATCTTGCCAATGAAAAAGTAATTAAAGTAATTGGATCAGTGGGTTTTGTGATGAATAAACCATCTGATTCAATGAGTGATTGGGCCGACTTGGCTTTTTCCCAAAAATGTAATTTAAGGAGCTCCAAAGCTTTTTACTATCATTTTTTGTATCATTTATCTTTGTTTCATAGTATAGTTTATTTTTATTTAGCTTAGTTATGTGATTTCCTAATTTGCAGTACGTTTGCCGATCAGTTGGGCTGCCAGACTTATTGCCATACCTTTTGCCTCATCCCTCTCAGTCATTTTTCAATTCCTCATCAATTTTACAGTTTTTACCGTCATTTTCTTAAGCGTGTTTATTAGTAACTGGAATAAGTTACACACCACAGACCAACAGCGTCTGGTTGCTCCTCATTACACACCACAGACCAACAGCGTCTGGTTGCTCCTCATTACACACCACAGACCAACAGCGTCTGGTTTCTCCTCATTACACACCACAGACCAGCAGCGTCTGGTTGCTCCTCATTACACACCACAGACCAGCAGCGTCTGGTTGCTCCTCATTACACACCACAGACCAGCAGCGTCTGGTTGCTCCTCATTACACACCACAGACCAACAGCGTCTGGTTGCTCCTCATTACACACCACAGACCAACAGCGTCTGGTTGGTCCTCATTACACACCACAGACCAACAGCGTCTGGTTGCTCCTCATTACACACCACAGACCAACAGTGTCTGGTTGCTCCTCATTACACACCACAGACCAACAGCGTCTGGTTGCTCCTCATTACACACCACGGACCAACAGCGTCTGGTTGCTCCTCATTACACACCACGGACCAACAGCGTCTTGTTGCTCCTCATTACACACCACAGACCAACAGCGTCTGGTTGCTCCTCATTACACACCACAGACCAGCAGCGTCTGGTTGCTCCTCTTTACACACCACGGACCAGCAGCGTCTGGTTGCTCCTCATTACACACCACAGACCAACAGCGTCTGGTTGCTCCTCATTACACACCACGGACCAACAGCGTCTGGTTGCTCCTCATTACACACCACGGACCAACAGCGTCTTGTTGCTCCTCATTACACACCACAGACCAACAGCGTCTGGTTGCTCCTCATTACACACCACAGACCAGCAGCGTCTGGTTGCTCCTCTTTACACACCACGGACCAGCAGCGTCTGGTTGCTCCTCATTACACACCACAGACCAGCAGCGTCTGGTTGCTCCTCATTACACACCACAGACCAACAGCGTCTGGTTGCTCCTCATTACACACCACAGACCAGCAGCGTCTGGTTGCTCCTCATTACACACCACGGACCAGCAGCGTCTGGTTGCTCCTCATTACACACCACAGAACAACAGCGTCTGGTTGCTCCTCATTACACACCACAGACCAACAGCGTCTGGTTGCTCCTCATTACACACCACAGACCAACAGCGTCTGGTTGCTCCTCATTACACACCACAGACCAACAGCGTCTGGTTGCTCCTCATTACACACCACAGACCAACAGCGTCTGGTTGCTCCTCATTACACACCACAGACCAGCACATATACTTTACATCATCAACATATGAATCACTACAAAACTTATTGTATGACCTCTTATACACTATATTAGGCCCATCCTTTCAATCTTTGGTTTTCCTAGATATGGCTATTATATTGTGATCACTACATCCTATGGATTTGAATACTGCTTTTAAGCAAATTTCTGCAGCATTAGTAAAGATGTGACCAATATATGTTGATGATTTCATTCCTGTGCTGTTTGTAACTACCCTGGTAGGTTGACTGACAACCTGAACCAGGTTGCAGGCACTGGTTACAGTTTGAAGTTTTTTCTTGAGTGGGCAGTGTAATGAACAAGAGGGGAGACAGAGAGCTGGTTTCAAGCGCAGTGAGCTGGAGAGTGAGCTGCGTTCAGGGGATCTACGTGTTTGAGGGTGTGATCTGGAAGCAGACGTTACAGGCAGCTTGATGAGAGACCGTCAATATTTAAATCACCCAGAAAATATACTTCTCTGTTGATATCACATACATTATCAAGCATTTCACACATATTATCCAGATACTGACTGTTATCACTTGGTGCTCTATAGCAGCTTCCCACCAGAATGGGCTTTAGGTGAGGCAGATGAACCTGTAGCCATATTACTTCAACAGTATTTAACATGAGATCCTCTCTAATCTTTACAGGAATCTGGTTCTGAATATAGACAGCAACACCGCCCCGTTGCCATTTCTGTCTTTTCGGTAGATGTTATAACCATGTATTACTACCACTGTATCATCAAAGGTATTATCTAAATGAGTTTCAGAGATCTGTCAGAATATGAATGTCATCTGTTACAAGCAGGTTATTGGACCTGGTTTCTTAGGCTACATATGTTAATATGGATCATTTCTAGCACTTTTCTGGGTTGCTTGATTGTTTTTAATGCTTTACTGGGAAGCTTATCAGAAGTAGACAGAGATAGGCTGATAGTGCAGGGTGAGCTGCATAAAGTGGTCTTCCTACTAGGGCACACCGCCTCAGTGCTAACAGTGTAACTCTGGTTCATAGGCTCATGATTACTGCTTACAATAGCTGAAGGATCAACAGAGGTATTCAGGGCAATTAAGGGGACATAAATTTAAGTTACTTGCATTGTGTTTGCCAGCACCCCTAGAATTATGTACATTTGATGCAGCATTTTGACGACTCATTGTCACAATAGTAGGGATTAACTGAGCTGGTCTTAGGTCAATGATAAGTCATTGTTTCAGTGGACTAATTTCATGGATAGAAAACAGAAGATTTGAATCTCACTGATGCCATGTCACAATAAAAAAATGTATGTGTTTGCATGGCTTTGTTCCCACAACCTATGTGAAACCAAAAACATACGTTCCCAAAACTTCCAAGGAACCAAATGTGCTAGCTGGGCATAGACATGAGTGCTGTTGTCGCAGACCTCTTCAGAAACTCAAAGTAGTAACAAATACATGTGCGATCATCTCCACATGCATGTACACACACACACACACACACACACACACACACACACACACACACACACACACACACACACACACACACACACACACACACACACACACACACACACACACACACACACACACAAACAAAGTCCAGCAGACCAATGACCCAGGAGATGGAGGGGGGGGCTGATTAGGGTTGACGAGTGGAGAGGGTGGAGGGGGATTTGAGGTGTGTGTGTGTGAGGAGGGGGTAGAGGGGATTTGTGCGGGGCGAGGGCAGGGTGAGGGTGTGAGGAGGGGGTAGAGGGGATTTGTGCGGGGCGAGGGCAGGGTGTGTGTGTGGGGGGAGACCAGTAGGGAATGGTGTCAGCTGCGCAGGCAGCAGGGAAAGCCGACATCTTAATAAAACAGCCTCAGGCTAAAACCCATTAAAAGCCTCAGAGCCTGTTACCACTGCTGGCCAGGTAGCGCGCACACACACACACTCTCACACACACACACACACACACACACACACACACACACACACACACACACACACACACACACACACACACACACACACACACACACACACACACACACACACACACACACACACACACACACACACACACACACACACACACACACACACATATATTATATATGGATCTGTCTGTCTGTCTGTCATATTATATATGGATCTGTCTGTCATATTATATATGGATCTGTCTGTCTGTCTGTCTGTCTGTCTGTCTGTCTGTCTGTCTGTCTGTCTGTCTGTCTGTCTGTCTGTCTGTCTGTCTGTCTGTCTGTCTGTCTGTCTGTCTGTCTGTCTGTCTGTCTGTCTGATTATATATGGATCTGTCTGTCTGTCTGACTGTCTGTCTGATTATATATGGATCTGTCTGTCTGTCTGACTGTCATATTATATATGGATCTGTCTGTCTGTCTGTGTGTGTGGTTACAGATCTTGACCATTGTGGCATTACAGTAGTCCAGGGAAATTGATTGATAAATACCAGGAAAGGGGGAAACCCTACTCAAAACACAAACAGGAAAGGGGGAAAACCCTAGTCAAAACACAAACAGGAAAGGGTGAAACCCTACTCAAAACACAAACAGGAAAGGGGGAAACCCTACTCAAAACACAAACAGGAAAGGGGGAAACCCTAGTCAAAACACAAACAGGAAAGGGGGAAACCCTACTCAAAACACAAACAGGAAAGGGGGAAAACCTTAGTCAAAACACAAACAGGAAAGGGGGAAACCCTACTCAAAACACAAACAGGAAAGGGGGAAAACCCTAGTCAAAACACAAACAGGAAAGGGTGAAACCCTACTCAAAACACAAACAGGAAAGGGGGAAACCCTACTCAAAACACAAACAGGAAAGGGGGAAACCCTAGTCAAAACACAAACAGGAAAGGGGGAAACCCTAGTCAAAACACAAACAGGAAAGGGGGAAACCCTAGTCAAAACACAAACAGGAAAGGGGGAAACCCTACTCAAAACACAAAAGTTTAAAGTTTTTAGCACAGTGCAATGTCACTGCTTACTCTTTCCCAACAATGCTGTAATCAATAAGTAGCACTTAAAACATTTATAAAAAAGTCAAGTTGACCAAAAAGACCAAAAAATCACACACTCAGTATGTAAACTACACTGAGAGTACATGACATAGACTGACCAGGTGAATCAAGGTGAAAGCTATGATCCCTTGTTGATGTCACTTGTTAAATCCACTTCAATCAGTGTAGATGAAGGGGAGGAGACAGGTTAAAGAATGATTTTAAGCCAAGACACAATTCAGACATTGATTGTGTATGTGTGCCATTCAGAGGGAGAATGGGTAAGACAACACATTTAAGTGCATTTGAATACGGTATGGTAGTAGGTGCCAGGCACACAGGATTGAGTGTAAAGGAAAAGGGTGTGGATGGAAAAGGGTGTGGAGGATGCAACTCAATATTAGGAGTTCAGAGGTCAGACAGGTTCTTATTGGTGTTGTAATATAGCTGAGTCCAGACAGGCTCTTATTGGTGTTGTACTATAGCTGAGTCCAGACAGGCTCTTATTGGTGTTGTAATATAGCTGAGTCCAGACAGGCTCTTATTGGTGTTGTACTATAGCTGAGTCCAGACAGGCTCTTATTGGTGTTGTAATATAGCTGAGTTCAGACAGGCTCTTATTGGTGTTGTAATATAGCTGAGTCCAGACAGGCTCTTATTGGTGTTGTAATATAGCTGAGTCCAGACAGGCTCTTATTGGTGTTGTAATATAGCTGAGTTCAGACAGGCTCTTATTGGTGTTGTAATATAGCTGAGTCCAGACAGGCTCTTATTGGTGTT
The DNA here is from genome assembly GCF_045679555.1 of Salvelinus alpinus. NCBI lineage: Eukaryota > Metazoa > Chordata > Actinopteri > Salmoniformes > Salmonidae > Salvelinus > Salvelinus alpinus. The sequence continues at coordinate 469,759 of NC_092093.1, read as the reverse complement.
GTAATATAGCTGAGTTCAGACAGGCTCTTATTGGTGTTGTAATATAGCTGAGTCCAGACAGGCTCTTATTGGTGTTGTAATATAGCTGAGTCCAGACAGGCTCTTATTGGTGTTGTAATATAGCTGAGTTCCGACAGGCTCTTATTGGTGTTGTAATATAGCTGAGTCCAGACAGGTTCTTATTGGTGTTGTACTATAGCTGAGTCCAGACAGGTTCTTATTGGTGTTGTAATATAGCTGAGTTCAGACAGGCTCTTATTGGTGTTGTACTATAGCTGAGTCCAGACAGGCTCTTATTGGTGTTGTAATATAGCTGAGTTCAGACAGGCTCTTATTGGTGTTGTACTATAGCTGAGTCCAGACAGGCTCTTATTGGTGTTGTAATATAGCTGAGTCCAGACAGGCTCTTATTGGTGTTGTAATATAGCTGAGTCCAGACAGGCTCTTATTGGTGTTGTAATATAGCTGAGTCCAGACAGGCTCTTATTGGTGTTGTAATATAGCTGAGTTCAGACAGGCTCTTATTGGTGTTGTAATATAGCTGAGTCCAGACAGGCTCTTATTGGTGTTGTAATATAGCTGAGTCCAGACAGGCTCTTATTGGTGTTGTAATATAGCTGAGTTCAGACAGGCTCTTATTGGTGTTGTAATATAGCTGAGTCCAGACAGGCTCTTATTGGTGTTGTAATATAGCTGAGTTCAGACAGGCTCTTATTGGTGTTGTAATATAGCTGAGTCCAGACAGGCTCTTATTGGTGTTGTAATATAGCTGAGTCCAGACAGGCTCTTATTGGTGTTGTAATATAGCTGAGTTCAGACAGGCTCTTATTGGTGTTGTAATATAGCTGAGTTCAGACAGGCTCTTATTGGTGTTGTAATATAGCTGAGTTCAGACAGGCTCTTATTGGTGTTGTAATATAGCTGAGTTCAGACAGGCTCTTATTGGTGTTGTAATATAGCTGAGTTCAGACAGGCTCTTATCGGTGTTGTAATATAGCTGAGTCCAGACAGGCTCTTATTGGTGTTGTAATATAGCTGAGTCCAGACAGGCTCTTATTGGTGTTGTAATATAGCTGAGTCCAGACAGGTTCTTATTGGTGTTGTAATATAGCTGAGTCCAGACAGGTTCTTATTGGTGTTGTAATATAGCTGAGTTCCGACAGGCTCTTATTGGTGTTGTAATATAGCTGAGCCCAGACAGGCTCTTATTGGTGTTGTACTATAGCTGAGTCCAGACAGGCTCTTATCGGTGTTGTAATATAGCTGAGTCCAGACAGGCTCTTATTGGTGTTGTAATATAGCTGAGTCCAGACAGGCTCTTATTGGTGTTGTAATATAGCTGAGTTCAGACAGGCTCTTATTGGTGTTGTAATATAGCTGAGTCCAGACAGGCTCTTATTGGTGTTGTAATATAGCTGAGTTCAGACAGGCTCTTATTGGTGTTGTAATATAGCTGAGTCCAGACAGGCTCTTATTGGTGTTGTAATATAGCTGAGTCCAGACAGGCTCTTATTGGTGTTGTAATATAGCTGAGTCCAGACAGGCTCTTATTGGTGTTGTAATATAGCTGAGTCCAGACAGGCTCTTATTGGTGTTGTAATATAGCTGAGTCCAGACAGGCTCTTATTGGTGTTGTAATATAGCTGAGTCCAGACAGGCTCTTATTGGTGTTGTAATATAGCTGAGTCCAGACAGGCTCTTATTGGTGTTGTAATATAGCTGAGTCCAGACAGGCTCTTATTGGTGTTGTAATATAGCTGAGTCCAGACAGGCTCTTATTGGTGTTGTAATATAGCTGAGTTCAGACAGGCTCTTATTGGTGTTGTAATATAGCTGAGTCCAGACAGGCTCTTATTGGTGTTGTAATATAGCTGAGTCCAGACAGGCTCTTATTGGTGTTGTAATATAGCTGAGTCCAGACAGGCTCTTATTGGTGTTGTAATATAGCTGAGTTCAGACAGGCTCTTATTGGTGTTGTAATATAGCTGAGTCCAGACAGGCTCTTATTGGTGTTGTAATATAGCTGAGTCCAGACAGGCTCTTATTGGTGTTGTAATATAGCTGAGTCCAGACAGGCTCTTATTGGTGTTGTAATATAGCTGAGTCCAGACAGGCTCTTATTGGTGTTGTAATATAGCTGAGTCCAGACAGGCTCTTATTGGTGTTGTAATATAGCTGAGTCCAGACAGGCTCTTATTGGTGTTGTAATATAGCTGAGTCCAGACAGGCTCTTATTGGTGTTGTAATATAGCTGAGTCCAGACAGGCTCTTATTGGTGTTGTAATATAGCTGAGTCCAGACAGGCTCTTATTGGTGTTGTAATATAGCTGAGTCCAGACAGGCTCTTATTGGTGTTGTAATATAGCTGAGTCCAGACAGGCTCTTATTGGTGTTGTAATATAGCTGAGTCCAGACAGGCTCTTATTGGTGCTGTAATATAGCTGAGTCAAGACAGGCTCTTATCGGTGTTGTAATATAGCTGAGTCAAGACAGGCTCTTATTGGTGTTGTAATATAGCTGAGTCCAGACAGGCTCTTATTGGTGTTGTAATATAGCTGAGTTCAGACAGGCTCTTATTGGTGTTGTAATATAGCTGAGTCCAGACAGGCTCTTATTGGTGTTGTAATATAGCTGAGTCCAGACAGGCTCTTATTGGTGTTGTAATATAGCTGAGTCCAGACAGGCTCTTATTGGTGTTGTAATATAGCTGAGTCCAGACAGGCTCTTATCGGTGTTGTAATATAGCTGAGTCCAGACAGGCTCTTATTGGTGTTGTAATATAGCTGAGTCCAGACAGGCTCTTATTGGTGTTGTAATATAGCTGAGTCCAGACAGGCTCTTATTGGTGTTGTAATATAGCTGAGTCCAGACAGGCTCTTATTGGTGTTGTAATATAGCTGAGTCCAGACAGGCTCTTATCGGTGTTGTAATATAGCTGAGTCCAGACAGGCTCTTATTGGTGTTGTAATATAGCTGAGTCCAGACAGGCTCTTATTGGTGTTGTAATATAGCTGAGTCCAGACAGGCTCTTATTGGTGTTATAATATAGCTGAGTCCAGACAGGCTCTTATTGGTGTTGTAATATAGCTGAGTCCAGACAGGCTCTTATTGGTGTTGTAATATAGCTGAGTCCAGACAGGCTCTTATTGGTGTTGTAATATAGCTGAGTCCAGACAGGCTCTTATTGGTGTTGTAATATAGCTGAGTCCAGACAGGCTCTTATTGGTGTTGTAATATAGCTGAGTCCAGACAGGCTCTTATTGGTGTTGTAATATAGCTGAGTCCAGACAGGCTCTTATTGGTGTTGTAATATAGCTGAGTCCAGACAGGCTCTTATTGGTGTTGTAATATAGCTGAGTCCAGACAGGCTCTTATTGGTGTTGTAATATAGCTGAGTCCAGACAGGCTCTTATTGGTGTTGTAATATAGCTGAGCCCAGACAGGCTCTTATTGGTGTTGTAATATAGCTGAGTTCAGACAGGCTCTTATTGGTGTTGTAATATAGCTGAGTCCAGACAGGCTCTTATTGGTGTTGTAATATAGCTGAGTTCAGACAGGCTCTTATTGGTGTTGTAATATAGCTGAGTCCAGACAGGCTCTTATTGGTGTTGTAATATAGCGGAGTTCAGACAGGCTCTTATTGGTGTTGTAATATAGCTGAGTCCAGACAGGCTCTTATTGGTGTTGTAATATAGCTGAGTTCAGACAGGCTCTTATTGGTGTTGTAATATAGCTGAGTCCAGACAGGCTCTTATTGGTGTTGTAATATAGCTGAGTCCAGACAGGCTCTTATTGGTGTTGTACTATAGCTGAGTTCAGACAGGCTCTTATCGGTGTTGTAATATAGCTGAGTTCAGACAGGCTCTTATCGGTGTTGTAATATAGCGGAGTTCAGACAGGCTCTTATTGGTGTTGTAATATAGCTGAGTTCAGACAGGCTCTTATTGGTGTTGTACTATAGCTGAGTCCAGACAGGCTCTTATCGGTGTTGTAATATAGCTGAGTCCAGACAGGCTCTTATTGGTGTTGTAATATAGCTGAGTCCAGACAGGCTCTTATTGGTGTTGTAATATAGCTGAGTTCAGACAGGCTCTTATTGGTGTTGTAATATAGCTGAGTCCAGACAGGCTCTTATTGGTGTTGTAATATAGCTGAGTTCAGACAGGCTCTTATTGGTGTTGTAATATAGCTGAGTCCAGACAGGCTCTTATTGGTGTTGTAATATAGCTGAGTCCAGACAGGCTCTTATTGGTGTTGTAATATAGCTGAGTCCAGACAGGCTCTTATTGGTGTTGTAATATAGCTGAGTCCAGACAGGCTCTTATTGGTGTTGTAATATAGCTGAGTCCAGACAGGCTCTTATTGGTGTTGTAATATAGCTGAGTCCAGACAGGCTCTTATTGGTGTTGTAATATAGCTGAGTCCAGACAGGCTCTTATTGGTGTTGTAATATAGCTGAGTTCAGACAGGCTCTTATCGGTGTTGTAATATAGCTGAGTTCAGACAGGCTCTTATCGGTGTTGTAATATAGCGGAGTTCAGACAGGCTCTTATCGGTGTTGTAATATAGCTGAGTTCAGACAGGCTCTTATTGGTGTTGTACTATAGCTGAGTCCAGACAGGCTCTTATCGGTGTTGTAATATAGCTGAGTCCAGACAGGCTCTTATTGGTGTTGTAATATAGCTGAGTCCAGACAGGCTCTTATTGGTGTTGTAATATAGCTGAGTTCAGACAGGCTCTTATTGGTGTTGTAATATAGCTGAGTCCAGACAGGCTCTTATTGGTGTTGTAATATAGCTGAGTTCAGACAGGCTCTTATTGGTGTTGTAATATAGCTGAGTCCAGACAGGCTCTTATTGGTGTTGTAATATAGCTGAGTTCAGACAGGCTCTTATTGGTGTTGTAATATAGCTGAGTCCAGACAGGCTCTTATTGGTGTTGTAATATAGCTGAGTTCAGACAGGCTCTTATTGGTGTTGTAATATAGCTGAGTCCAGACAGGCTCTTATTGGTGTTGTAATATAGCTGAGTCCAGACAGGCTCTTATTGGTGTTGTAATATAGCTGAGTCCAGACAGGCTCTTATTGGTGTTGTAATATAGCTGAGTCCAGACAGGCTCTTATTGGTGTTGTACTATAGCTGAGTTCAGACAGGCTCTTATTGGTGTTGTAATATAGCTGAGTTCAGACAGGCTCTTATTGGTGTTGTAATATAGCTGAGTTCAGACAGGCTCTTATTGGTGTTGTAATATAGCTGAGTCCAGACAGGCTCTTATTGGTGTTGTAATATAGCTGAGTTCAGACAGGCTCTTATTGGTGTTGTAATATAGCTGAGTTCAGACAGGCTCTTATTGGTGTTGTAATATAGCTGAGTTCAGACAGGCTCTTATTGGTGTTGTAATATAGCTGAGTCCAGACAGGCTCTTATTGGTGTTGTAATATAGCTGAGTCCAGACAGGCTCTTATTGGTGTTGTAATATAGCTGAGTCCAGACAGGCTCTTATTGGTGTTGTAATATAGCTGAGTCCAGACAGGCTCTTATTGGTGTTGTACTATAGCTGAGTTCAGACAGGCTCTTATCGGTGTTGTAATATAGCTGAGTTCAGACAGGCTCTTATTGGTGTTGTAATATAGCTGAGTTCAGACAGGCTCTTATTGGTGTTGTACTAAACTATTGTTTTGACAGGATGTCACTTCTCTTCTGCTAGGTGTGTGTGAGTGTGTAAGAGTGTGTGTATATATGTGTGTATATGTGTGTGTTTGTGTGTGAGAGAGAGAGTGTGGTATGCCGCGAGCCGCCTCTTTATCTCAGGCCTAAGGCTACTGTCACTGAGCCGAAGGGAGCGAGAGAGAGACGGAGGGAGAGAGAGGGAGAGAGGGAGGGAGGGAGGAAGAGAGAGATAATTCACTTGTCAGCTGCCTGATGAAATGCCATTTTAACTGAAGCTGTTAATAAGAGCATTACAGGGTTCACCCAACCACACACACACACACACACACACACACACACACACACACACACACACACACACACACACACACACACACACACACACACACACACACACACACACACACACACACACACACACACACACACACACACACACACACACACACTTGACCAACAGCCACTGGGTACATTCACACACACAGACACACACACACAAACACATACAACCCTTTACCCTGTTGGCATAATGACTTCTTAAAGACATGCTCTGGAACTTTGGCTACTAGGAAAGTATTTTTCAAACTTTGCGCTTTGGGCTGGATGTGTCATTGTGTAGTTCATATATGCATATTCTATGAGCAGAATATGTGCAGATATGTGCACCACGTCATTGCGCTCTCTCTCTCTCTCTCTGCTGAGACTTGCCCAGCGTTATCCAATGAAGTTGCAGGGCGGTCCCGACTGCAAAGTGGACACAGCAGAGAGAGAGAGCGCAATGACGTGGTGCACATATCTGCACATATGTGAAGGACTAAGCAATTTTGGGGGGATACTTTTGGCTCACGAGTGCTACTTTCAGAACTCTCTTTAAGAAACCCTGGAATCGATGTCGACACCCCCTGGAAATCAAATTGGCATAATACAAAAAATCCCCATAAAAATCTGTCAGTTTAAAAGATGTGTTTTTTTGCATTGGATGCGTCTCAATCCACCGAATGTCGCACTTCTGCATCTGTGCTAAAAGGTCACAGAGCTAGAGCACTGTTTGTCAGACCATGAGACATGGGGCATCTGAACGGTTTGGTCTACAAACTATTATGGTGAGATTCTCATGAACATGAGCTGTCATCAAGGCAAAGGGTGGCTACATTGAAGAATATAACATTTATTTTCATTTCTTTATCACTTTTTTGGTTACTACATGATTCCATATGTGTTATTTTATTGTTTTGATGTCTTCACTATTATTCTACAATGTAGAAAATAGTAAAAATAAAGAAAAACCTGGTGTGTCCAAACTTTTGACTGGTACTGTACCAAATAAACTAAAGTAAAAAATAACAAAAAGTAACACAATGTAATATCAAGGCTAGGGACCTGAACAACTGATGATGTTGGAGTCGTGTCACACAGTCGTGGGTGAACAGGGAATACAGGAGGGGACTAAGCACGCACCCCTGAGAGGCTCCAGTGTTGAGGATCAGCGTGGCAGATGTGTTGTTACCTACTCTTCCACCTGGGGGCGGCCCGTCACGAAGTCCAGGATCCAGTTGCAGAGTGAGTTGTTTAGTTCCAGGGTCCTTAGCTTAGTGATGAGCTTTGTGGGCGCTATGGTGTTGAACGCTGAGCTGTAGTCAATGAACAGCATTCTCACATAGGGGTTCCTTTTGTCCAGGTGGGAAAGCGCAGTGGGGAGTGCGATTGAGATTGCGTCATCTGTGGATCTGTTGGGGCGGTATGCGAATTGGAGGGGATCTAGGGTATCCGGGAGGATGATTGATGTGAGCCATATCCAGCCTTTCAAAGCACTTCATAGCTATCGACGTGAGTGCTACGGGGCAGTAATCATTTAGGCAGGTTAACTTTGCTTCCTTGGGCACAGGAACTATGGTGGTCTACTTGAAACATGTAGGTATTACAGACTCGGTCAGGGAGAGGTTGAAAATGTCAGTGAAGACACTTGCCAGTTGGTCCGTGCATGCTTTGTACACGTCCTGGTAATTTGTCTGGTCCCGCGGCTTTGTGAATGTTGACCTGTTTAAAGGTCTTGCTCACATCGGCTACCGAGAGTGTTATCACACAGTCATCCGGAACAGCTGGTGCTCTCATTTATGCTTCAATGTTGCTTGCCTCGAAGCGAGCATAAAAGGCATTTAGCTCATCTGGTAGGCTTGTGTCACTGGGCAGCTCTCGGCTGTGCTTCCCTTTATGGTCCGACGAGCGTCGGAGCCGGTGTAGTAGGATTCAATCTTACTCCTGTATTGAGACTTTGCCTGTTTGATGGTTCATCTAAGGGCATAGCAGGATTTCTTATAAGCGTCCGGATTAGTGTCCCGCTCCTTGAAAGCGGCAGCTCTAGTAAAGGTGGTCTAGAGTTTTTTTTCCTCTGGTTGCACATGTGAGTTTGCCTGCATTAAAGTCCCCTACCACTAGGAGCGCCGCTTCTAGGTGAGCATTTTCTTCTTTGCTTATGTCCTTATACAGCTGGTTGAGAGCCGTCTTAGTGCCAGCTCCGCTTTGTGGTGGTAAATAGACGGCTACGAATAATATAGATGAGATCTCTCTTGGTAGATAGTATGGTCTACGGCTTATCATACGGTACTCTACCTCTTGCGAGCAATACCTCGAGACTTCTTTAATATTAGACATTGCGCACCAGCTGTTCTTGACAAATAGACACACACCCCGCTCCTCGTCTTACCAGACATAGCTGCTCTGTCCTGCCAATAAATGGAAAATCCCGCCAGCTCTATATTGTCCGTGTCGTCGTTCAGCCACGACTCGGTGAAACATAAGATATTACAGTTTTTAATGTCCTGTTGGTAGGATAGTCTTGGTCGTATATCATCCATTTTGTTTTTCAATGATTGCACATTGGCCAATAGTACGGATGGTAGTGGAGGTTTACTCACTCGCCTATGAATTCTCATAAGGTAGCCTGACCTCCGCCCCCTTTTCCTCCGTCTTTTCTTCACGCAAATGACGGGGATTTGGGCCCGTTCCCGAGAAGCAATATATACTTTGCGTCGGACTCGTTAACCTCACTAGGGTATGTGGGACGGTAGCGTCCCACCTCGTCAACAGCCAGTGAAACTGCAGGGCGCCAAATTCAAAACAACAGAAATCCCATAATTAAAATTCCACAAACATACAAGTATTTTACACCATTTTAAAGACACACTTGTTGTAAATCCAGCCACAGTGTCCGATTTCAAAAAGGCTTTACGACGAAAGCATACCAAATGATTATGTTAGGTCAGAGCCAAGTCACAGAAAAACACAGCCATTTTTCCAGCCAAAGAGAGGATTCACAAAAAGCAGAAATATAGATAAAATGAATCACTAACCTTTGATAATCTTCATCAGATGACACTCATAGGACTTCATGTTAAACAATACATGTATGTTTTGTTCGGTAAAGTTCATATTTATATCCAAAAATCTGAGTTTACATTGGCGCGTTATGTTCATTAGTTCCAAAACATCCGGTGATTTTGCAGAGAGCCACATCAATTTACAGAAATACTGATAATAAACATTGCTAAAAGATACAACTGTTATGCATGGAATTTTAGATCCACTTCTCTAATGCAACCGCTGTGTCAGATTTCAAAAAAGCTTTACAGAAAAAGCACACCATGCAATAATCTGAGTACAGCGCTCAGAGACCAAAACAACCCAAACAGATATCCGCCATGTTGTGTAGTCAACAGAAGTCAGAAAAATCATTATAAATATTCACTTACCTTTGATGATCTTCATCAGAATGCACTCCCAGGAATCCCAGTTTCACAATAAATGTTTGTTTTGTTCGATAATATCCATCATTTATGTCCAAATACCTCCTTTTTGTTCGCGCGTTTAACCCAGTAATCAAAATTCATGAGGCGCGATCACTAGGTGCAGACGAAAAGTCCAAAAGTTCCGTTACAGTCCGTAGAAACATGTCAAACGATGTATAGAATCAATCTTTAGGATGTTTTTAACATAAATCTTCAATAATGTTCCAACCGGAGAATTCATTTGTCTGTAGAATTGCAATAGAACGCAAGCTAACTATCACGTGAACGCGCGTGGCCAGCTCGTGGCTCTCTGGCAGACCTCTAACTCATTCTCCTTTCATTTACCCCCACTTCACAGTAGAAGCCTCAAACAAGGTTCTAAAGACTGTTGACATCTAGTGGAAGCCTTAGGAAGTGCAATATGACCCCATAGACACTGTGTATTCGATCGGCAATGACTTGAAAAACTACAAACCTCAGATTTCCCACTTCCTGGTTGGATTTTTTCTCAGGTTTTTGCCTGCCATATGAGTTCTGTTATACTCACAGACATCATTCAAAAAGTTTTAGAAACTTCAGAGTGTTTTCTATCCAAATCTACTAATTATATGCATATTCTAGCTTTTATGGCTGAGTAGCAGGCAGTTTAATTTGGGCACACTTTTCATCCAAAATTCCCAATGCTGCCCCCTACCCTAGTGAAGTTAAAAGGTCCATATCTGCTTCAAACTCAAGAATGCCTGAACAAACCGTGGTTAGAGCGTTGTGCCAGTAACCGAAAGTTTGCTAGAAGTTGAAGAAAAATCTTCTTCCAGTTCGAGGTGAGTAATGTTCTGATGTCCAGAAGTTATTTTAGGTCATAAGAGACGGTAGCAGCAACATTATGTACAAAATAAGTTACAAACAATACGAAAAAACTAACAAAATAGCACGGTTGGTTAGGAGCCAGTAAGACTGCAGCCCTCCTGTACCCTCCGGTGCCATTCAATAGGTTGGTTAGGAGCCAGTAAGACTGCAGCCCTCCTGTACCCTCCGGTGCCATTCAATAGGTTGGTTAGGAGCCAGTAAGACTGCAGCCCTCCTATACCCTCCGGTGCCATTCAATAGGTTGGTTAGGAGCCAGTAAGACTGCAGCCCTCCTATACCCTCCGGTGCCATTCAATAGGTTGGTTAGGAGCCAGTAAGACTGCAGCCCTCCTGTACCCTCCGGTGCCATTCAATAGGTGCCCTTTTTTGAAAGGCATTGGAAAACCTCCCTGGTCTTTGTGGTTGAATCTGTGCTTGGAATTCACTACTCGACTGAGGGATCTTACTGATAATTGTATGTGTGGGGTACAGAGATGGTAAACTATTATTGCACACAGAGTGAGTCCATACAACTTATTATATGAGTTGTTAAGCATAGTTTTACTCCTGAACTTATTTAGGCTTGCCATAACAAAGGGGTTGAATACTTATTGACTCAAGACATTTCAGTTTTTCATTCTTAATCAATTTGTAAAAATAAAAAATTTCACTTTGACATTATTGCATATTGTCTGTAGGCCAGTGACAAAAAAATCTCAATTGAATCAATTTTAAATTCAGGCTGTAACACAACAAAATATGTAAAAAGTGAAGGGGTTGAATACTTTCTGAAGGCTTTGTATCCATAGTACAGTTATTATTACCAACACCTGTCTGTTGTCAGAACAGACACAACAACCGCACAGTTATAAATTCATGGTCTTTAAATTCCCTCATCCACCAAGTCAGTAGAACAACACAACACAATTTTAAAACAGCCTTCTCATCCAAACTAATCTTATGATATTTTTATCAAGTTATAATAAAACGGGCCTCGCGGGTGGCGCAGTGGTCTAGGGCACTGCATCGCAGTGCTAGCTGCGCCACCAGAGTCTCTGGGTTCGCGCCCAGGCTCTGTCGCAACCAGCCGCGACCGGGAGGTCCGTGGGGCGACGCACAATTGGGCTAGCGTTGTCCGGGTTAGGGAGGGTTTGGCCGGTAGGGATATCCTTGTCTCATCGCGCTCCAGCGACTCCTGTGGCGGGCCGGGCGCAGTGCGCGCTAACCAAGGGGGCCAGGTGCACGGTGTTTCCTCCGACACATTGGTGCGGCTGGCTTCCGGGTTGGAGGCGCGCTGTGTTAAGAAGCAGTGCGGTTTGGTTGGGTTGTGCTTCGGAGGACGCATGGCTTTCGACCTTCGTCTCTCCCGAGCCCGTACGGGAGTTGTAGCGATGAGACAAGATAGTAATTAAAAGGGGATAAAATTTAAATAAAAATAAATTACAAAATTACAAAATTATAAAAAAATTATAAAAAATTATAAAAAAATAGGTTATAATAAAACAAAGTTATCTTGAAACGTCACATAAAATCATTAGCATATATCAACATCAATAGCCTCCCAGCTCACACATTTGGTTCCTTGAAGTTGTGGGAACGTACGTTTTTGCTTTCCCATTGGTTCTTGGAACGAAGCCATACGTTTCCTGACCAGTAAAAATTAAAGTTTTTTAAACTTCCTGAGACCCGAAGTGAAAATGTTGCCTGCTCTAGGAACGTACATTTTAGGTTGCAGGGAGGTTCTGAGAACGTTTTACTATCGTTCTCTGCAAGTTTTCCTGGGAGGATTTATACATTTTACAAGCACAGATAGGACACATGGAAATTAATTTGCTTGGGCATTAATCATGCAAAGACATTTTTGTTTTGTTTTATCGTGGCACGGCGTCAGAGAGCGTAGAATTTACGATCTTCTGCACTCTATCTATTGAATTAGTCCACTGCATCACCGGGATGGAGATAGCATGCAATGTTGTTTTAAACTCATACAATGCTGTTCAATTTAGTCTATTCAGATGGATCCCATTTCAAAGGAAACAAGCACTCATTAAGATCAGGTGTGGCTAATTAGCGGGCACTGCTAACACACCCGAACACACTTAACAAGATGGAGGATAGAGAGAGTTCTGTTGATGCTGAGAACAGAATTATGTATATGTTTTTTGAATATTACTGTTTTCTTGTGGTTTTTACAGAAAGTTTTCTTAATGTTCCGAGAACATGATTTTAAATAGAACCATGAGGAAACCTGTAAGAAATGTTATGCTGAAGTAATGAAATTCCCAGCTAAGAAACATATGGTTCTAAGAATGTTATATTCTAACTGGGTATCATGCACCATTCCAGTGCCTGCCTCGCGTGCGGCAAGCATTGCAAAATAAGTTTTGAAATGTATACTATTCAATTATTCAACGAGCGTCTGCGTTGCCAAGGGCTAAAATAGAAGTCAGTTCTATTTGTGACGCAGATTGCGCTGCAATTCCCGCCTCTCCCATCTCCTCATTGGTTTATAGAAGCAAGTACCCACGTGCCATCTCCTCATTGGTTATACCCACGTGGGTGTTTGAAAGATGAACTGTGTTGTCGGTCATCGTGGTAATACTATGAAAGTTTAGATGCCAATCACCATATAAGTTCAAGGAAGAAAAAGCCTGGAAGGAGGAGAGATGACTAGAAACGAGGGCCTTGGTCAGGGAGGTGATCAAGAACCCAATAGTCAATCTGACAGAGCTCCAGGGTTCCTCTGTGGAGATGTGAGAACCTTCTAGAAGGACAACCGTCTCTGCAGCACTCCACCAATCAGGCTTTTATGGTAGAGTGGCCAGACGGAAGCCACTCCTCAATAAAAGGCACATAACAGACACCTTAGAGTTTGCCAAAAGGCACCAAAATGACTCTCAGACCATGAAAAACAAGTTTTTCTTGTCTGATGAAAGCAGATTGAACTCTTTGTCCTGAATGCCAAGCATCACGTCTGGAGGGAACTAGGCACCGCTCATCACCTGGCCAATACCATCCCTACGGTGAAGCATGGTGGTGGCAGCATCATGCTGTGGGGATGTTTTTCAGGGGCAGGGACTTGGAGACTAGTCAGGATCGAGGGAAAGATGAACAGAGAAAAGTACAGGGAGATCCTCGATGAAAACCTGCTCCAGAGCGCTCAGGATCTCAGACTGGGGCGAATCTTCACCTTCCAACAGGACAACAACCCTAAGCACACAGCCAAGACAACGCAGGAGTGGCTTCGGGACAAGTCTCTGAATGTCCTTGAGTGGCCCAGCCAGAGCCTGGACTTGAACCCGATCGAACATCTCTGGAGAGACCTTATAATAGCTGTGCAGCAACGCTCCCCATCCAACTTGACAGAGCTTGAGAAGGTTTGCAGAGAAGAATGGGAGAAACTCCCCAAATAAAGGTGTGCCAAGCTTGTAGTGTCATACCCAAGAAGACTCGAGGCTGTAATCGCTGCCAAAGGTGCTTCAACAAAGTACTGAGTCTGAATACTCATGTAAATGTGATATTTCAGTTTTTAATTTAGTAAAAATGTGCTCAAAAATATAAAAACTTTGTCATTATGTGGTATTGTGTGGAGATTGATGAGGGAAAATAACTAGTTAATCCATTTTAGAATAAGGCTGTAATGTAACAAAATGTGGAAAAATTCAAGGGGTCTGAATACTTTCCGAATGCACCGTATGTCATGCTATAAAAGCCTACAGAAAATCTATACTATTTTCACATAAATATTGATTGGAAAATAGATATCAGGCCAAAATTAGTTGAAATATTATAGACACATCTGAGCAAGAAGATGCATTCAATACATTCACCGTTCATACTGTCTCCCAACATCATCATGTTCTAAACAGAGAGAGAGAGAGAGAGAGAGGGTAAAGAGAGCCCTGAGGCCAAGTGCCTTACGGAAGAATGAGCCTGTCTGTCTGCCTGGCTGCCTGCCTGGCTGCCTGTCTGCCTGCCTGGCTGCCTGGCTGCCTGCCTGCCTGCCTGCCTGCCTGGCTGCCTGCCTGCCTGCCTGCCGGCGTGCGTGCGTGTGTGTGTGTGCGTGTGCGTGTTGCCATGTGCTGGTGAGTTCTGAGTCTCAGCGTAAAGAAACAACCTTCTCTCCAGAGTCCACATTAGGGTTAGTGTAGCTCTATCTAGCTCTATGATTTTCTACAATACCATTCTACATAATCTAGCTCTATGATATTTTACAAGAGGGTTTTCCAACGCTCTCTTCGTCTGGGGGCGCCCAAGCAGAGGGTTGGAAAACTCTGTTCTACAATACCATACTACATCACCTAGCTCCAGGATCTTCTTCATTCTATACACACCTCTATGTGTTCTATGTTCACACATGAAGTTCACACACACACAGTTGTCAGTGTCTGTATCTGCAAAGAGACTGCACACCATCTAGTGGGGTATGTCTGACAGGACAGGGAGACAGTGTCTTAGTGACTCAAAGACAGAACTGTATTTTAACAACACCACCACATCCTGGACACAGGAGAGACAGACAGCACCACATCCTGGACACAGGAGAGACAGACAGCACCACATCCTGGACACAGGAGAGAGACAGACAGCACCACATCCTGGACACAGGAGAGAGACAGACAGCACCACATTGAGGACACAGGAAAGAAACAGACAGCGCCACCTCCTGGACACAGGAGAGAGACAGACAGCACCTCATCGAGGACACAGGAGAGAGACAGACAGCACCACATCCTGGACACAGGAGAGAGACAGACAGCACCACATCCTCGACACAGGAGAGAGACAGACAGCACCACATCGAGGACACAGGAGAGAGACAGACAGCACCACATCCTGGTCACAGGAGAGAGACAGACAGCACCACATCCTGGACACAGGAGAGAGACAGACAGCACCACATCGAGGACACAGGAGAGAGACAGACAGCACCACCTCCTGGTCACAGGAGAGAGACAGACAGCACCACATCGAGGACACAGGAGAGAGACAGACAGCACCACATCCTGGACACAGGAGAGAGACAGACAGCACCACATCCTGGACACAGGAGAGAGACAGACAGCACCACATCCTCGACACAGGAGAGAGACAGACAGCACCACATCGAGGACACAGGAGAGAGACAGACAGCACCACATCCTGGTCACAGGAGAGAGACAGACAGCACCACATCCTGGACACAGGAGAGAGACAGACAGCACCACATCCTGGACACAGGAGAGAGACAGACAGCACCACATCCTGGACACAGGAGAGAGACAGACAGCACCACATCCTGGTCACAGGAGAGAGACAGACAGCACCACCTCCTGGACACAGGAGAGAGATAGACAGCACCACATCCTGGTCACAGGAGAGAGACAGACAGCACCACATCGAGGACACAGGAGAGAGACAGACAGCACCACCTCCTGGACACAGGAGAGCTGAGAGAGACAAAGTGGGGTTTCTGAGTAAGACACACACACACACAGGGTTAGATGGGTAATTGTTATTCTCCAGCCTGCTGCTAGAGGACTAAGAACAGAGAAGTAGACCTTTAGCAAAACTAGCAAATTACATTTTCAAGCAACTCAATATTAGCAACTATTTGGTATACTCAGTCAAAGTTCAATTTAGTAAAATAATCACATACTAATATATCAACTTTGGATTGTGGGAAGTTAGATCACACATTCCATCACACATAACTACATTCAGACTAACCCTACTACACTTTTATCCACTCTCCTACTAGACTACCACGGTATAGATTAAAACAGTATAGACTTCCACGGTATAGACTACCACAGTATAGATTAAAACAGTATAGACTTCCACGGTATAGACTACCACGGTATAGACTACCATGGTATAGACTACCACGATATAGATTAAAACAGTATAGACTTCCACGGTATAGACTACCACGGTATAGATTAAAACAGTATAGACTTCCACGGTATAGACTACCACGGTATAGATTAAAACAGTATAGACTTCCACGGTATAGACTACCACGGTATAGATTAAAACAGTATAGACTTCCACGGTATAGACTACCACGGTATAGATTAAAACAGTATAGACTTCCACGGTATAGACTACCACGGTATAGATTAAAACAGTATAGACTTCCACGGTATAGACTACCACGGTATAGACTACCATGGTATAGATTAAAACAGTATAGACTTCCACGGTACAGACTACCACGGTATAGACTACCATGGTATAGACTACCATGGTATAGATTAAAACAGTATAGACTTCCACGGTATAGACTTCCACGGTATAGACTACCATGGTATAGATTAAAACAGTATAGACTTCCACGGTACAGACTACCATGGTATAGATTAAAACAGTATAGACTTCCACGGTATAGACTTCCACGGTATAGACTACCACGGTATAGATTAAAACAGTATAGACTTCCACGGTATAGACTTCCACGGTATAGACTACCATGGTATAGATTAAAACAGTATAGACTTCCACGGTACAGACTACCATGGTATAGATTAAAACAGTATAGACTTCCACGGTACAGACTACCACGGTATAGACTACCATGGTATAGACTACCATGGTATAGATTAAAACAGTATAGACTTCCACGGTACAGACTACCACGGTATAGACTACCATGGTATAGACTACCACGATATAGATTAAAACAGTATAGACTTCCACGGTATAGACTACCACAGTATAGACTACCATGGTATAGACTACCATTACATTTACATTTTAGTCATTTAGCAGACGCTCTTATCCAGAGCGACTTACAGTAGAGTGCATACATTTTATTACATTTTACATACTGAGACAAGGATATCCCTACCGGCCAAACCCTCCCTAACCCGGACGACGCTATGCCAATTGTGCATCGCCCCACGGACCTCCCGGTTGCGGCCGGCTGCGACAGAGCCTGGGCGTGAACCCAGAGACTCTGGTGACGTAGCTAGCACTGCGATGCAGTGCCCTAGACCACTGCGCCACCCGGGAGATATGGTACAGACTACCACGGTATAGATTATAACAGTATAGACTACCACGGTATAGAGTACCACGGTATACACTAACACGGTGTAGAGTAAAACAGTATAGACTACCACGGCATAGACTACCACGGTATAGATTAAAACAGTATAGACTACCACGGTATAGATTAAAACAGTATAGACTACCACGGTAAAGACTACCATGGTACAGACTACCACAGTATAGACTACCACGGTACAGACTACCACAGTATAAACTACCACAGTATAGACTACCACGGTATAGACTACCACAGTATAGACTACCACGGTATAGACTACCACAGTATAGACTACCATGGTATAAACTACCATGGTACAGACTACAATGGTACAGACTACCACGGTATAGATTAGAACAGTATAAACTACCACGTTATGGAGTACCACGGTATAGACTAACACGGTGTAGAGTAAAACAGTATAGACTACCAAGGCATAGACTACCACAGTATAGACTACCATGATATAGATTAAAACAGAATAGACTGCTATGGTATAGACTACCACGGTATAGACTACCACGGTAAAGACTACCACGGTATAGATTAAAATAAATGTATTTTTCTCACAACTTTTTGGTATGACAGCGGGATGTTCATGGAAGGGGATAAGTGTGAAAAGGGACCCACTGGCCTTAAAGGGGGGACCGCTTCCCTATGAGCACCTCTCCCCCCAGGGGGAACTACTTCCCTATGAGCACCTCTGTCCCCAGGGGGAACCACTTCCCTATGAGCACCTCTGTCCCCAGGGGGAACCACTTCCCTATGAGCACCTCTGTCCCCAGGGGGACCACTTCCCTATGAGCACCTCTGTCCCCAAGGGGGAACCACTTCCCTATGAGCACCTCTGTCCCCAGGGGGAACCACTTCCCTATGAGCACCTCTGCCCCACCTCTGCCTCCAGGGGGAACCACTTCCCTATGAGCACCTATGTCCCCAGGGGAACCACTTCCCTATGAGCACCTCTGTCCCCAGGGGGAACCACTTCCCTATGAGCACCTCTGCCCCCAGGGGGAACCACTTCCCTATGAGCACCTCTGCCCCCAGGGGGAACCACTTCCCTATGAGCACCTCGGTCCCCAGGGGGAACCACTTCCCTATGAGCACCTCTGCCCCCAGGGGGAACCACTTCCCTATGAGCACCTCTGCCCCCAGGGGGAACCACTTCCCTATGAGCACCTCTGTCCCCAGGGGGACCACTTCCCTATGAGCACCTCTGCCCCCAGGGGGAACCACTTCCCTATGAGCACCTCTGTCCCCAGGGGGAACCACTTCCCTATGAGCACCTCTGTCCCCAGGGGGAACCACTTCCCTATGAGCACCTATGTCCCCAGGGGAACTTCTTCCCTATGAGCACCTCTGTCCCCAGGGGGAACCACTTCCCTATGAGCACCTCTGTTCCCAGGGGGAACCACTTCCCTATGAGCACATCTGTCCCCAGGGGGACCACTTCCCTATGAGCACCTCTGTCCCCAGGGGGAACCACTTCCCTATGAGCACCTCTGTCCCCAGGGGGAACCACTTCCCTATGAGCACCTCTGTCCCCAGGGGAAACCACTTCCCTATGAGCACCTCTGCCCCACCTATGCCTCCAGGGGGAACCACTTCCCTATGAGCACCTCTGTCCCCAGGGGAACCACTTCCCTATGAGCACCTCTGCCCCCAGGGGGAACCACTTCCCAATGAGCACCTCTGCCCCCAGGGGGAACCACTTCCCTATGAGCACCTCTGCCCCCAGGGGGAACCACTTCCCTGTGAGCACCTCTGTCCCCAGGGGAACCACTTCCCTATGAGCACCTATGTCCCCAGGGGAACCACTTCCCTATGAGCACCTCTGTCCCCAGGGGGAACCACTTCCCTATGAGCACCTCTGCCCCCAGGGGGACCACTTCCCTATGAGCACCTCTGTCCCCAGGGGAACCACTTCCCTATGAGCACCTATGTCCCCAGGGGAACCACTTCCCTATGAGCACCTCTGTCCCCAGGGGGAACCACTTCCCTATGAGCACCTCTGCCCCCAGGGGGACCACTTCCCTATGAGCACCTCTGTCCCCAGGGGGAACCACTTCCCTATGAGCACCTCTGTCCCCAGGGGGAACCACTTCCCTATGAGCACCTCTGTCCCCAGGGGGAACCACTTCCCTATGAGCACCTCTGCCCCCAGGGGGAACCACTTCCCTATGAGCACCTCTGCCCCCAGGGGGAACCACTTCCCTGTGAGCACCTCTGTCCCCAGGGGAACCACTTCCCTATGAGCACCTATGTCCCCAGGGGAACCACTTCCCTATGAGCACCTCTGTCCCCAGGGGGAACCACTTCCCTATGAGCACCTCTGTCCCCAGGGGGAACCACTTCCCTATGAGCACCTCTGTCCCCAGGGGGAACCACTTCCCTATGAGCACCTCTGTCCCCAGGGGGAACCACTTCCCTATGAGCACCTCTGTCCCCAGGGGGAACTACTTCCCTATGAGCACCTCTGTCCCCAGGGGTAACCACTTCCCTATGAGCACCTCTGTCCCCAGGGGGAACCACTTCCCTATGAGCACCTCTGTCCCCAGGGGGAACCACTTCCCTATGAGCACCTCTGTCCCCAGGGGGAACCACTTCCCTATGAGCACCTCTGTCCCCAGGGCGAACCACTTCCCTATGAGCACCTCTGTCCCCAGGGGGAACCACTTCCCTATGAGCACCTCTGTCCCCAGGGGGAACCACTTCCCTATGAGCACCTCTGTCCCCAGGGGGAACCACTTCCCTATGAGCACCTCTGCCCCCAGGGGAACCACTTCCCTATGAGCACCTCTGTCCCCAGGGGGAACCACTTCCCTATGAGCACCTCTGTCCCCAGGGGGAACCACTTCCCTATGAGCACCTCTGTCCCCAGGGGGAACCACTTCCCTATGAGCACCTCTGTCCCCAGGGGGAACCACTTCCCTATGAGCACCTCTGCCCCCAGGGGGACCACTTCCCTATGAGCACCTCTGTCCCCAGGGGGAACCACTTCCCTATGAGCACCTCTGTCCCCAGGGGGACCACTTCCCTATGAGCACCTCTGCCCCCAGGGGGAACACACAAGTTAAATGAACATAACATACATCGAGCCCTAAAAAATCTATGTAATGTTTTGTGTGATTTCGTTTCGTTGTTTTCTCCAAATTCCGTTTTCACTGTTTAGTTTTTCCTGGGTTGAGTAAAAAAAAAAAATCAAAATCACACTTTTCAAATGTAAAACAACAACATTGGATGTTATAAGTCCACAACAATGCATAAGCCACATCAAGGGACCGACCACTTGAGGTTTGGAAAAATAGAAGAAATGTAGATTTATGTACCTAGTTACCCTTTTATGCAAGTGTGCATCAGCAAGAGACCGTTGTTTGGTTAGCGATGTTTCTGTAGCATTCATGTCATTGCAGAGTTTGCTGCAAATAATCATGATGTCACGCAGCCAGGTAGGCACAAGTATGGGTAGCTGCAGCCCAATATGGTGACTGGAGTATGGGTAGCTGCAGCCCAATATGGTGACTGGAGTATGGGTAGCTGCAGCCCAATATGGTGACTGGAGTATGGGTAGCTGTCCCCCAATATGGTGACCAGAGTATGGGTAGCTGTCCCCCAATATGGTGACTGGAGTATGGGTAGCTGCAGCCCAATATGGTGACTGGAGTATGGGTAGCTGTCCCCCAATATGGTGACCAGAGTAAGGGTAGCTGTCCCCCAATATGGTGACTGGAGTATGGGTAGCTGCAGCCCAATATGGTGACCAGAGTATGGGTAGCTGCAGCCCAATATGGTGACTGGAGTAAGGGTAGCTACAGCCCAATATGGTGACTGGAGTATGGGTAGCTGTCCCCCAATATGGTGACCAGAGTATGGGTAGCTGCAGCCCAGTATGGTGACTGGAGTATGGGTAGCTGTCCCCCAATATGGTGACCAGAGTATGGGTAGCTGTCCCCCAATATGGTGACCAGAGTATGGGTAGCTGTCACCCAATATGGTGACCAGAGTATGGGTAGCTGTCCCCCAATATGGTGACCAGAGTATGGGTAGCTGTCCCCCAATATGGTGACTGGAGTATGGGTAGCTGTCCCCCAATATGGTGACCAGAGTATGGGTAGCTGCAGCCCAGTATGGTGACTGGAGTATGGGTAGCCGCAGCCCAGTATGGTGACCGGAGTATGGGTAGCTGCAGCCCAATATGGTGACCAGAGTATGGGTAGCTGTCCCTCAATATGGTGACCAGAGTATGGGTAGCTGCAGCCCAGTATGGTGACTGGAGTATGGGTAGCTGTCCCCCAATATGGTGACCAGAGTATGGGTAGCTGCAGCCCAATATGGTGACTGGAGTATGGGTAGCTGTCCCCCAATATGGTGACCAGAGTATGGGTAGCTGCAGCCCAATATGGTGACCAGAGTATGGGTAGCTGTCCCCCAATATGGTGACTGGAGTATGGGTAGCTGTCCCCCAATATGGTGACTGGAGTATGGGTAGCTGTCCCCCAATATGGTGACTGGAGTATGGGTAGCTGTCCCCCAATATGGTGACTGGAGTATGGGTCGCTGTCCCCCAGTATGGTGACCAGAGTATGGGTAGCTGCAGCCCAATATGGTGACTGGAGTATGGGTAGCTGCAGCCCAATATGGTGACTGGAGTTTGGGTAGCTGTTCCCCAGTATGGTGACTGGAGTATGGGTAGCTGTTCCCCAGTATGGTGACTGGAGTATGGGTAGCTGCAGCCCAGTATGGTGACTGGAGTATGGGTAGCTGTCCCCCAATATGGTGACTGGAGTATGGGTAGCTGTCCCCCAATATGGTGACTGGAGTATGGGTAGCTACAGCCCAATATGGTGACCAGAGTATGGGTAGCTGTCCCCCAATATGGTGACCAGAGTATGGGTAGCTGCAGCCCAATATGGTGACTGGAGTATGGGTAGCTGCAGCCCAGTATGGTGACTGGAGTATGGGTAGCTGTTCCCCAGTATGGTGACTGGAGTATGGGTAGCTGCAGCCCAGTATGGTGACTGGAGTATGGGTAGCTGCAGCCCAATATGGTGACTGGAGTATGGGTAGCTGCAGCCCAATATGGTGACTGGAGTATGGGTAGCTGTCCCCCAATATGGTGACCAGAGTATGGGTAGCTGCAGCCCAATATGGTGACCAGAGTATGGGTAGCTGTCCCCCAATATGGTGACTGGAGTATGGGTAGCTGCAGCCCAATATGGTGACTGGGGTATGGGTCGCTGTCCCCCAGTATGGTGACCAGAGTATGGGTAGCTGCAGCCCAATATGGTGACTGGAGTATGGGTAGCTGCAGCCCAATATGGTGACTGGAGTTTGGGTAGCTGTTCCCCAGTATGCTGACTGGAGTATGGGTAGCTGTTCCCCAGTATGGTGACTGGAGTATGGTTAGCTGCAGCCCAGTATGGTGACTGGAGTATGGGTAGCTGTCCCCCAATATGGTGACCAGAGTATGGGTAGCTGCAGCCCAATATGGTGACTGGAGTATGGGTAGCTGCAGCCCAGTATGGTGACTGGAGTATGGGTAGCTGCAGCCCAGTATGGTGACTGGAGTATGGGTAGCTGTCCCCCAATTTGGTGACCAGAGTATGGGTAACTGCAGCCCAGTATGGTGACCAGAGTATGGGTAGCTGTCCCCCAATATGGTGACCAGAGTATGGGTAACTGCAGCCCAGTATGGTGACCAGAGTATGGGTAGCTGTCCCCCAATATGGTGACCAGAGTATGGGTAACTGCAGCCCAGTATGGTGACCAGAGTATGGGTAGCTGTCCCCCAATATGGTGACCAGAGTATGGGTAACTGCAGCCCAATATGGTGACTGGAGTATGGGTAGCTGTTCCCCAGTATGGTGACTGGAGTATGGGTAGCTGCAGCCCAATATGGTGACTGGAGTATTGGTAGCTTTTCCCCAGTATGGTGACTGGAGTATGGGTAGCTGCAGCCCAATATGGTGACCAGAGTATGGGTAGCTGCAGCCCAGTATGGTGACTGGTGTATGGGTAGCTGTCCCCCAATATGGTGACTGGAGTATGGGTAGCTGTCCCCCAATATGGTGACCAGAGTATGGGTAGCTGTTCCCCAGTATGGTGACTGGAGTATGGGTAGCTGCAGCCCAATATGGTGACCAGAGTATGGGTAGCTGCAGCCCAATATGGTGACTGGAGTATGGGTAGCTGTCCCCCAATATGGTGACCAGAGTATGGGTAGCTGTCCCCCAGTATGGTGACCGGAGTATGGGTAGCTGTTCCCCAGTATGGTGACTGGAGTATGGGTAGCTGCAGCCCAATATGGTGACTAGTGTATGGGTAGCTGTCCCCCAATATGGTGACCAGAGTATGGGTAGCTGTTCCCCAATATGGTGACTGGAGTATGGGTAGCTGTCCCCCAATATGGTGACCAGAGTATGGGTAGCTGTCCCCCAATATGGTGACTGGAGTATGGGTAGCTGTCCCCCTATATGGTGACCAGAGTATGGGTAGCTGTCCCCCAATATGGTGACTGGAGTATGGGTAGCTGTCCCCCAATATGGTGACCAGAGTATGGGTAGCTGCAGCCCAATATGGTGACTGGAGTATGTGTAGCTGTCCCCCAATATGGTGACTGGAGTATGGGTAGCTGTTCCCCAGTATGGTGACTGGAGTATGGGTAGCTGTCCCTCAATATGGTGACTGGAGTATGGGTAGCTGCAGCCCAGTATGGTGACTGGAGTATGGGTAGCTGTTCCCCAATATGGTGACTGGAGTATGTGTAGCTGTCCCCCAATATGGTGACTGGAGTATGGGTAGCTGTTCCCCAGTATGGTGACTGGTGTATGGGTAGCTGCAACCCAATATGGTGACTGGAGTATGGGTAGCTGCAGCCCAGTATGGTGACTGGAGTATGGGTAGCTGTCCCCCAATATGGTGACCAGAGTATGGGTAGCTACAGCCCAATATGGTGACCAGAGTATGGGTAGCTGCAGCCCAGTATGGTGACTGGAGTATGGGTAGCTGTCCCCCAGTATGGTGACTGGAGTATGGGTAGCTGTTCCCCAGTATGGTGACTGGAGTATGGGTAGCTGCAACCCAGTATGGTGACTAGTGTATGGGTAGCTGTCCCCCAATATGGTGACCAGAGTATGGGTAGCTGTTCCCCAATATGGTGACCAGAGTATGGGTAACTGCAGCCCAGTATGGTGACCAGAGTATGGGTAGCTGTCCCCCAATATGGTGACCAGAGTATGGGTAACTGCAGCCCAATATGGTGACTGGAGTATGGGTAGCTGTTCCCCAGTATGGTGACTGGAGTATGGGTAGCTGCAGCCCAATATGGTGACTGGAGTATTGGTAGCTGTTCCCCAGTATGGTGACTGGAGTATGGGTAGCTGCAGCCCAATATGGTGACCAGAGTATGGGTAGCTGCAGCCCAGTATGGTGACTGGTGTATGGGTAGCTGTCCCCCAATATGGTGACTGGAGTATGGGTAGCTGTCCCCCAATATGGTGACCAGAGTATGGGTAGCTGTTCCCCAGTATGGTGACTGGAGTATGGGTAGCTGCAGCCCAATATGGTGACCAGAGTATGGGTAGCTGCAGCCCAATATGGTGACTGGAGTATGGGTAGCTGTCCCCCAATATGGTGACCAGAGTATGGGTAGCTGTCCCCCAGTATGGTGACCGGAGTATGGGTAGCTGTCCCCCAGTATGGTGACCGGAGTATGGGTAGCTGTTCCCCAGTATGGTGACTGGAGTATGGGTAGCTGCAGCCCAATATGGTGACTAGTGTATGGGTAGCTGTCCCCCAATATGGTGACCAGAGTATGGGTAGCTGTTCCCCAATATGGTGACTGGAGTATGGGTAGCTGTCCCCCAATATGGTGACCAGATTATGGGTAGCTGTCCCCCAATATGGTGACTGGAGTATGGGTAGCTGTCCCCCTATATGGTGACCAGAGTATGGGTAGCTGTCCCCCAATATGGTGACTGGAGTATGGTTAGCTGTCCCCCAATATGGTGACCAGAGTATGGGTAGCTGCAGCCCAATATGGTGACTGGAGTATGTGTAGCTGTCCCCCAATATGGTGACTGGAGTATGGGTAGCTGTTCCCCAGTATGGTGACTGGAGTATGGGTAGCTGTCCCTCAATATGGTGACTGGAGTATGGGTAGCTGCAGCCCAATATGGTGACTGGAGTATGGGTAGCTGTTCCCCAATATGGTGACTGGAGTATGTGTAGCTGTCCCCCAATATGGTGACTGGAGTATGGGTAGCTGTTCCCCAGTATGGTGACTGGTGTATGGGTAGCTGCAACCCAATATGGTGACTGGAGTATGGGTAGCTGCAGCCCAGTATGGTGACTGGAGTATGGGTAGCTGTCCCCCAATATGGTGACCAGAGTATGGGTAGCTACAGCCCAATATGGTGACCAGAGTATGGGTAGCTGCAGCCCAGTATGGTGACTGGAGTATGGGTAGCTGTCCCCCAGTATGGTGACTGGAGTATGGGTAGCTGTTCCCCAGTATGGTGACTGGAGTATGGGTAGCTGCAACCCAGTATGGTGACTAGTGTATGGGTAGCTGTCCCCCAATATGGTGACCAGAGTATGGGTAGCTGTTCCCCAGTATGGTGACTGGGGTATGGGTAGCTGCAGCCCAGTATGGTGACTGGATTATGGGTAGCTGTCCCCCAATATGGTGACTGGAGTATGGGTAGCTGTTCCCCAGTATGGTGACTGGGGTATGGGTAGCTGCAGCCCAGTATGGTGACTGGAGTATGGGTAGCTGCAACCCAGTATGGTGACTAGTGTATGGGTAGCTGTCCCCCAATATGGTGACCAGAGTATGGGTAGCTGCAACCCAATATGGTGACTGGAGTATGGGTAGCTGTTCCCCAGTATGGTGACTGGGGTATGGGTAGCTGCAGCCCAGTATGGTGACTGGAGTATGGGTGTATGGGTAGCTGTCCCCCAATATGGTGACTGGAGTATGGGTAGCTGTCCCCCAATATGGTGACTGGAGTATGGGTAGCTGCAACCCAGTATGGTGACTAGTGTATGGGTAGCTGTCCCCCAATATGGTGACTGGAGTATGGGTAGCTGTCCCCCAATATGGTGACTGGAGTATGGGTAGCTGTTCCCCAGTATGGTGACTGGAGTATGGGTAGCTGTTCCCCAGTATGGTGACTGGAGTATGGGTAGCTGTTCCCCAATATGGTGACCGGAGTATGGGTAGCTGCAGCCCAATATGGTGACTGGAGTTTGGGTAGCTGTCCCCCAATATGGTGACTGGAGTATGGGTAGCTGTTCCCCAATATGGTGACTGGAGTATGGGTAGCTGTTCCCCAGTATGGTGACCGGAGTATGGGTAGCTGCAGCCCAATATGGTGACTGGAGTTTGGGTAGCTGTCCCCCAATATGGTGACTGGAGTATGGGTAGCTGTTCCCCAATATGGTGACTGGAGTATGGGTAGCTGTTCCCCAGTATGGTGACCGGAGTATGGGTAGCTGCAGCCCAATATGGTGACTGGAGTATGGGTAGCTGTAGGCCAATATGGTGACTGGAGTATGGGTAGCTGTTCCCCAATATGGTGACTGGAGTATGGGTAGCTGTTCCCCAATATGGTGACTGGAGTATGGGTAGCTGTTCCCCAGTATGGTGACTGGGGTATGGGTAGCTGCAGCCCAATATGGTGACTGGAGTATGTGGGTGTGTCGAAAGGAGTGGGTGTATGGGAAGAGAATCAGCTAATTGGCCAGATTTGTTGCCACTCAAGAACTTTTTGCGTTGCTGATTGGGCTGTACCATGAGTCGAAAGTTAGCCGGCGACCAGTGCTCTGGTGTTCTGCCTGCCGACTTGAAGAGCTTCCTACTGGGTATCGTGATCTTGTCCCAGCGGTAGCTACGTGGCCATTTTTGTCTCTCACATTTTATTTCAAGTAGGATAGCAGACTATAAAATAAATAACTAATATTGATAACCATCTAGATGTCACCTTGATACATTCATACAGTCTACTACTCAACGGAGAAGGCATGAACAGCAACAACACGGGGACACAGTGCCCTTCGCTCCCACTTGAAAAGCACTACTGTCCGGCAATGGCGTGGGAAGTAGCCAATTTAGGAAAGCCTTTCCATCTCTAGCAGAAGAAGGTTATCATTAGCATCATCACTAACGGCGACACAAAGTATAGATATAAGCATGCACCGCACACACAGAGACAGGGGCATTCCTGGGGGTTGACACCCAGGCTATACCTGACTATACCAGGCTATTCCTGACTATACCTGACTATACCTGACTATACCTGACTATACCTGACTATACCTGGCTATACCTGGC
Organism: Salvelinus alpinus; assembly: GCF_045679555.1. NCBI lineage: Eukaryota > Metazoa > Chordata > Actinopteri > Salmoniformes > Salmonidae > Salvelinus > Salvelinus alpinus. The sequence continues at coordinate 442,095 of NC_092093.1, read as the reverse complement.
TATACCAGGCTATACCTGACTATACCAGGCTATACCTGACTATACCTGGCTATACCTGGCTATACCAGGCTATACCTGACTATACCTGACTATACCTGGCTATACCTGGCTATACCAGGCTATACCTGACTATACCTGACTATACCTGGCTATACCTGGCTATACCTGGCTATACCTGACTATACCAGGCTATACCTGACTATACCTGGCTATACCTGACTATACCTGGCTATACCTGACTATACCTGGCTATACCTGACTATACCTGACTATACCTGGCTATACCTGACTATACCTGACTATACCTGACTATACCTGGCTATACCTGACTATACCTGACTATACCTGGCTATACCAGGCTATACCTGGCTGTAGCTGGCTATACCTGGCTATACCTGACTATACCTGGCTATACCTGACTATACCTGACTATACCTGACTATACCAGGCTATACCTGACTATACCAGGCTATACCTGACTATACCTGACTATACCAGGCTATACCTGACTATACCAGGCTATACCTGACTATACCTGGCTATACCTGACTATACCATGCTATACCTGACTATACCTGGCTAAACCAGGCTATACCTGACTATACCTGGCTATACCTGACTATACCTGGCTGTAGCTGGCTATACCTGGCTATACCTGACTATACCTGGCTATACCTGACTATACCTGACTATACCTGACTATACCAGGCTATACCTGACTATACCAGGCTATACCTGACTATACCTGACTATACCAGGCTATACCTGACTATACCAGGCTATACCTGACTATACCTGGCTATACCTGACTATACCATGCTATACCTGACTATACCTGGCTAAACCAGGCTATACCTGACTATACCTGGCTATACCTGACTATACCTGGCTGTACCTGACTATACCTGACTATACCAGGCTATACCAGGCTATACCTGACTATACCAGGCTATACCTGACTATACCTGACTATACCAGGCTATACCAGGCTATACCTGACTATACCAGGCTATACCTGACTATACCTGGCTGTACCTGGCTATACCTGGCTGTACCTGGCTATACCTGACTGTACCTGACTATACCAGGCTATACCTGGCTATACCAGGCTATACCAGGCTATACCTGACTATACCTGACTATATCAGGCTATACCAGGCTATACCTGACTATATCAGGCTATACCTGACTATACCTGGCTAAACCAGGCTATACCTGACTATACCTGGCTATACCAGGCTATACCTGACTATACCTGGCTGTACCTGACTATACCTGACTATACCAGCCTATACCTGACTATACCAGGCTATACCTGACTATACCAGGCTATACCTGACTATACCTGACTATACCTGGTAATACCTGACTATACCTGACTATACCTGGCTATACCTGACTATACCTGACTATACCTGGCTATACCTGACTATACCTGGCTATACCAGGCTATACCTTACTATACCTGACTATACCAGGCTATACCTGACTATACCAGGCTATACCTGGCTGTAGCTGGCTATACCTGGCTATACCAGGCTATACCTGACTATACCAGGCTATACCTGACTATACCAGGCTATACCTGACTATACCAGGCTATACATGACTATACCAGGCTATACCTGACTATACCTGACTATGCCAGGCTATACCTGACTATACCAGGCTATACCTGACTATACCTGACTATACCAGGCTACACCTGACTATACCTGGCTATACCAGGCTATACCTGACTATACCAGGCTATACCTGGCTGTACCTGGCTATACATGACTATACCTGGCTATACCTGACTGTACCTGACTATACCTGGCTATACCTGACTATACCTGGCTATACCTGACTATACCTGACTATACCTGGCTATACTTGGCTGTACCTGACTGTACCTGACTATACCAGGCTGTACCTGGCTATACCTGACTATACCTGGCTATACCTGAATATACCTGACAATACCTGGCTGTACCTGACTGTACGTGGCTATACCTGGCTATACCTGACTATACCTGACTATACCAGGCTATACCAGGCTATACCTGACTATACCAGGCTATACCTGACTATACCTGACTATACCTGGCTATACCTGGCTATACCTGACTATACCTGACTATACCAGGCTATACCAGGCTATACCTGACTATACCAGGCTATACCTGACTATACCTGGCTATACCTGACTATACCTGACTATACCAGGCTATACCAGGCTATACCTGACTATACCTGACTATACCTGACTATACCTGGCTATACCTGACTATACCTGACTATACCAGGCTATACCAGGCTATACCTGACTATACCAGGCTATACCTGACTATACCTGGCTGTACCTGGCTATACCTGGCTGTACCTGGCTATACCTGACTGTACCTGACTATACCAGGCTATACCTGGCTATACCAGGCTATACCAGGCTATACCTGACTATACCTGGCTATACCTGACTATACCAGGCTATACCTGACTATATCAGGCTATACCAGGCTATACCTGACTATACCTGGCTGTACCTGGCTATACCATGCTATACCTGACTATATCAGGCTATACCTGACTATACCATGCTATACCTGACTATACATGGCTAAACCAGGCTATACCTGACTATACCTGGCTATACCAGGCTATACCTGACTATACCTGGCTGTACCTGACTATACCTGACTATACCAGCCTATACCTGACTATACCAGGCTATACCTGACTATACCAGGCTATACCTGACTATACCTGACTATACCTGGTAATACCTGACTATACCTGACTATACCTGGCTATACCTGACTATACCTGACTATACCTGGCTATACCTGACTATACCTGGCTATACCAGGCTATACCTTACTATACCTGACTATACCAGGCTATACCTGACTATACCAGGCTATACCTGGCTGTAGCTGGCTATACCTGGCTATACCAGGCTATACCTGACTATACCAGGCTATACCTGACTATACCAGGCTATACCTGACTATACCAGGCTATACATGACTATACCAGGCTATACCTGACTATACCTGACTATGCCAGGCTATACCTGACTATACCAGGCTATACCTGACTATACCTGACTATACCAGGCTACACCTGACTATACCTGGCTATACCAGGAAATACCTGACTATACCAGGCTATACCTGGCTGTACCTGGCTATACATGACTATACCTGGCTATACCTGACTGTACCTGACTATACCTGGCTATACCTGACTATACCTGACTATACCTGACTATACCTGGCTATACCTGGCTATACCTGACTATACCTGGCTGTACATGACTATACCTGGCTATACCTGGCTATAACTGGCTGTACATGACTATACCTGGCTATACCTGGCTATACCTGGCTATACCTGACAATACCTGACTATACCTGGCTGTACATGACTATACCTGGCTATACCTGACTATACCTGGCTATACCTGACTATACCTGACTATACCTGGCTACACCTGACTAGACATGACTATACCTGACTATACCTGGCTATACCTGGCTATACCTGGCTATACCTGGCTGTACATGACTATACCAGGCTATACCTGGCTGTACCTGACTGTACCTGATTATACCTGACTATACCTGACTATACCTGACTATACCAGGCTATACCTGACTATACCAGGCTATACCTGACTATACCTGACTATACCTGACTATACCTGACTATACCTGGCTATACCTGACTATACCTGACTATACCTGGCTATACCTGACTATACCTGACTATACCTGGCTATACCTGACTATACCTGGCTGTACATGACTATACCTGACTGTACCTGATTATACCTGACTATACCTGGTTATACCTGACTAAACCTGACTATACCTGGCTATACCAGGCTATACCTGACTATACCTGACTATACCTGACTATACCTGACTATACCTGGCTATACCTGACTATACCTGACTATACCTGGCTATACCTGGCTATACCAGGCTATACCTTACTATACCTGACTATACCAGGCTATACCTGACTATACCAGGCTATACCTGGCTGTAGCTGGCTATACCTGGCTATACCAGGCTATACCTGACTATACCAGGCTATACCTGACTATACCTGACTATACCAGGCTATACATGACTATACCAGGCTATACCTGACTATACCTGACTATGCCAGGCTATACCTGACTATACCAGGCTATACCTGACTATACCTGACTATACCAGGCTACACCTGACTATACCTGGCTATACCAGGAAATACCTGACTATACCAGGCTATACCTGGCTGTACCTGGCTATACATGACTATACCTGGCTATACCTGACTGTACCTGACTATACCTGGCTATACCTGACTATACCTGGCTATACCTGACTATACCTGACTATACCTGGCTATACTTGGCTGTACCTGACTGTACCTGACTATACCTGGCTATACCTGGCTGTACCTGGCTGTACCTGACCGTACGTGGTTGTACATGACTATACCTGGCTGTACCTGACTGTACGTGGCTATACCTGACTATACCTGGCTATACCTGACTATACCTGACTATACCTGACTATACCTGGCTGTACCTGACTATACCTGGCTATACCTGACTATACCTGGCTGTACCTGACTGTACCTGATTATACCTGACTATACCTGACTATACCAGGCTATACCTGACTATACCTGACTATACCTGGCTGTACCTGACTGTACCTGATTATACCTGACTATACCTGGCTATACCTGACTATACCTGGCTGTACCTGACTGTACCTGATTATACCTGACTATACCTGACTATACCAGGCTATACCTGACTATACCTGGCTGTACCTGACTGTACCTGATTATACCTGACTATACCTTGCTATACCTGACTATACCTGGCTGTACCTGACTGTACCTGATTATACCTGACTATACCTGGCTGTACATGACTATACCTGGCTATACCTGGCTATACCTGGCTATACCTGACTATACCTGACTATACCTGGCTTTACCTGACTATACCTGGCTATACCTGACTATACCTGGCTGTACATGACTATACCTGACTGTACCTGATTATACCTGACTATACCTGGTTATACCTGACTATACCTGACTATACCTGGCTGTACATGACTATACCTGGCTATACCTGACTATACCTGACTATGCCAGGCTATACCTGACTATACCAGGCTATACCTGACTATACCTGACTATACCAAGCTACACCTGACAATACCTGGCTATACCAGGCTATACCTGACTATACCAGGCTATACCTGGCTGTACCTGGCTATACATGACTATACCTGGCTATACCTGACTGTACCTGACTATACCTGGCTATACCTGACTATACCTGGCTATACCTGACTATACCTGACTATACCTGGCTATACTTGGCTGTACCTGACTGTACCTGACTATACCTGGCTATACCTGGCTATACCTGGCTGTACCTGGCTGTACCTGACCGTACGTGGTTGTACATGACTATACCTGGCTGTACCTGACTGTACGTGGCTATACCTGACTATACCAGGCTATACCTGGCTATACCTGACTATACCTGACTATACCTGACTATACCTGGCTGTACCTGACTATACCTGGCTATACCTGACTATACCTGGCTGTACCTGACTGTACCTGATTATACCTGACTATACCTGACTATACCAGGCTATACCTGACTATACCTGACTATACCTGGCTGTACCTGACTGTACCTGATTATACCTGACTATACCTGGCTATACCTGACTATACCTGGCTGTACCTGACTGTACCTGATTATACCTGACTATACCTGACTATACCAGGCTATACCTGACTATACCTGGCTGTACCTGACTGTACCTGATTATACCTGACTATACCTGGCTATACCTGACTATACCTGGCTGTACCTGACTGTACCTGATTATACCTGACTATACCAGGCTATACCTGACTATACCTGACTATACCTGGCTGTACATGACTATACCTGGCTATACCTGGCTATACCTGGCTGTACCTGACTATACCTGACTATACCTGGCTTTACCTGACTATACCTGACTGTACCTGATTATACCTGACTATACCTGGCTATACCTGGCTATACCTGGCTATACCTGGCTATACCTGACTATACCTGGCTGTACATGACTATACCTGACTGTACCTGATTATACCTGACTATACCTGGCTATACCTGGCTATACCTGACTATACCTGGCTGTACATGACTATACCTGGCTATACCTGGCTATACCTGGCTGTACATGACTATACCTGGCTATACCTGGCTATACCTGACTATACCTGACTATACCTGGCTGTACATGACTATACCTGGCTATACCTGACTATACCTGGCTATACCTGACTATACCTGACTATACCTGGCTATACCTGACTAGACATGACTATACCTGACTATACCTGGCTATACCTGGCTATACCTGGCTATACCTGGCTATACCTGGCTGTACATGACTATACCAGGCTATACCTGGCTATCCCTGACTATACCTGGCTGTACATGACTATACCTGGCTGTACCTGACTGTACCTGATTATACCTGACTATACCTGGCTATACCTGGCTATACCTGACTATACCTGACTATACCTGACTTTACCAGGCTATACCTGACTATACCTGACTATACCTGACTATACCTGGCTATACCTGGCTGTACCTGACTGTACCTGACTATACCAGGCTGTACCTGGCTATACCTGACTATACCTGGCTATACCTGGCTATACCTGACTATACCTGGCTGTACCTGACTATACCTGACTATACCTGACTATACCTGACTATACCTGGCTATACCTGACTGTACCTGACTATACCAGGCTGTACCTGACTATACCTGACTATACCTGACTGTACCTGGCTGTACCTGACTATACCTGGCTGTACATGACTATACCTGGCTATACCTGACTATACCTGACTGTACCTGGCTATACCTGGCTGTACCTGGCTGTACATGACTATACCTGGCTGTACCTGACTGTACGTGGCTATACCTGACTATACCTGGCTATACCTCTTCGTTGTTCCAAGATGGCTTAGCAGTTCAGACGTCATTTTTGTCCTCGTACTGTCTTGTCCTGTATATATATATATTTACACCTTCTTCGCATATCTTTTATATATTTTATTATCCAAAAACTCAACTACAAAAGCTTTCCTGCAAAAGCTTTCCTGCAACCCGCCTCACCAATTACAACAAAAAAAAAGTATTATTTACCTCAAATCTGAAAATCCACAGTGGAAGCTAGCCAGGGGCTAATCAGAAGTTAGCCAGAAAGCTAACCAGAAGCTAGCCGAAAGCTAATCTGAAGCTGCCCAGAAGTTAGCCGGTTTGCTGGCTAGCGTTGGTGTTTCAGCTGCCCACGTTTTGTGGTCATCAGCTATTCCTTTAGCTCGATAATCTACCGGCACTTTTGTGCAACGCGACTCGGACCGGAGCATACCGGGCCTTTTTTTTTTCTTTTTTTTTTTCTCTCAGTTTCCCCGGATTTCAGCCGCAGGCTCTGGACATTTGCACCTTGATTTCGCAGCTAGCTAGCTGCAAACCGTGTGACTATTGGCTTACGTCGATCCCGGAGCAAACTTAAATTATTCCGGAGCTAGCCAGCTGAGGAGTTCCATCAGCCATTCCTGGGCTACAGTCACCTATCCGGACCCGTTTTTTTTTTTGCTGCAGATACGGAGCCCCACCGGGCCTTCACGACTGACTGCCGACGTTATCTGCCCGAGGGAGTTATCCAACTGGCACCTCCGTCGCGACGTTACCTGAACGCTCATCTGGGGCCCGCTAATCGTTAGCTGTCTTATCGGCTGCTATCTGAATAAGTATATCGGACAATTTTTTTTCTTGGGTCACTATATCTATTTTGCCAATTGGATTGATCCCCTCTACCACACGGAACCCCACTAATCTACCGACGGAAACGCACGAGGTGTCTAAAAATACCTGACTGTACGTGGCTATACTTGACTATACCTGGCTATACCTGACTATACCAGGCTATACCTGACTATACCTGGCTATACCTGGCTATACCAGGCTATACCTGACTATACCTGACTATACCTGGCTATACCTGGCTGTACCTGGCTGTACCTGGCTATACCTGGCTATACCTGACTATACCTGACTATACCAGGCTATACCTGACTATACCAGGCTATACCTGACTATACCTGACTATACCTAGCTATACCTGGCTATACCTGACTATACCTGACTATACCTGGCTGTACATGACTATACCTGGCTATACCTGACTATACCTGACTATACCTGACTATACCTGACTATACCTGACTATACCTGACTTTACCAGGCTATACGTGACTATACCTGACAATACCTGGCTATACTTGACTATACCTGACTATACCTGGCTATACCTGGCTGTACCTGACTGTACTTGACTATACCTGACTATACCAGGCTGTACCTGGCTATACCTGACTATACCTGACTATACCTGGCTATACCTGGCTGTACCTGACTGTACCTGACTATACCAGGCTGTACCTGGCTATACCTGACTATACCTGGCTATACCTGACTGTACCTGACTATACCAGGCTGTACCTGACTATACCTGACTGTACCTGGCTGTACATGACTATACCTGACTATACCTGACTATACCAGGCTATACCTGGCTGTACCTGACTATACCTGGCTATACCTGAATATACCTGACTATACCTGGCTATACCTGGCTGTACCTGACTGTACGTGGTTGTACATGACTATACCTGGCTGTACCTGACTGTACGTGGCTATACCTTACTATACCTGGCTATACCTGACTATACCAGGCTTTACCAGGCTATACCTGACTATACCTGACTATACCTGGCTATACCTGACTATACCTGGCTATACCTGGCTATACCTGGCTATACCTGGCTATACCTGACTATACCTGGCTATACCTGACTATACCTGGCTATACCTGGCTATACCTGGCTGTACATGACTATACCAGGCTATACCTGGCTATACCTGACTACACCTGGCTATACCTGGCTATACCTGACTACACCTGGCTGTACATGACTATACCAGGCTATACCTGGCTATACCTGACTACACCTGGCTGTACATGACTATACCTGACTATACCTGGCTGTACATGACTATACCTGACTATACCTGACTATACCTGGCTATACCTGACTATACCAGGCTATACCTGACTATACCTGACTGTACCTGATTATACCTGGCTATTCCTGACTATACCTGGCTATACCTGACTATACCTGACTATACCTGGCTATACCTGGCTATACCTGACTATACCTGGCTGTACATGACTATACCTGGCTATACCTGGCTATACCTGGCTATACCTGACTATACCTAACTATACCTGACTGTACCTGACTGTACCTGGCTGTACCTGGCTATACCTGGTTGTACTTGACTGTACCTGATTATACCTGACTATACCTGGCTATACCTGGCTATACCTGACTATCCCTGACTATACCTGACTATACCTGGCTGTATATGACTATACCTGGCTATACCTCACTATACCAGGCTATACCTGGCTATACCTGGCTGTACATGACTATACCTGGCTGTACCTGACTGTACCTGATTATACCTGGCTATACCCGGCTATACCTGGCTATACCTGACTATACCTAACTATACCTGACTATACCTGACTTTACCAGGCTATACCTGACTATACCTGACTATACCTGACTATACCTGACTATACCTGACTATACCAGGCTGTACCTGGCTATACCTGACTATACCTCACTATACCTGGCTATACCTGGCTGTACCTGACTGTACCTGACTATACCAGGCTGTACCTGGCTATACCTGACTATACCTGGCTATACCTGGCTATACCTGACTGTACCTGACTATACCAGGCTGTACCTGACTATACCTGACTGTACCTGGCTGTACATGACTATACCTGACTATACCTGACTACACCTGGATGTACCTGGATGTACCTGGCTGTACCTGATTACACCTGGCTGTACCTGGTTGTACCTGATTGTACCTGACTGTACCTGACTACACCTGGATGTACCTGGCTGTACCTGACTACACCTGGCTGTACCTGGTTGTACCTGATTGCGAGTGACGTACCTCCATGGCTGGTTGGTTGGTTGGGTCGAGAACAGCTCCGTTCTCCAGGGAAGGGGTAGACCTCTAACTAAGGGGGAGACCCCTTCGGGGATGAAACCCTGCTGAGCACCGACTTGCTAAGAGTAGCCACTTCGCCCCTGTAGTCTTCCACAAGCTAGCAGTTGCTACATTGAAAGTCAGCGCGGTCCACATTGTCCTGGAACAAAGCAAAGTAAACACAGCTCCTGCAACGTTGGAAACGTTCAAAAGCGGCCTCCATTTGAGACACCGAGTCAGCTAGGCTAGCTGAGCCAGTGAGGCCAGCTGAGCCAGTGAGGCCAGCTGAGCCAGTGAGGCCAGCTGAGCCAGTGAGGCTAGTTGAGCCAGTGAGGCTAGTTGAGCCAGTGAGGCTAGCTGAGCCAGTGAGGCCAGCTGAGCCAGTTAGGCTAGCTGAGCCAGTTAGGCTAGCTGAGCCAGTGAGGCTAGCTGAGCCAGTTAGGCCAGCTGAGCCAGTGAGGCTAGCTGAGACAGTTAGGCTAGCTGAGCCAGTGAGACTAGCTGAGCCAGTGAGGCTAGCTGAGCCAGTTAGGCTAGCTGAGCCAGTTAGGCTAGCTGAGCCAGTTAGGCTAGCTGAGCCAGTGAGGCCAGCTGAGCCAGTTAGGCTAGCTGAGCCAGTTAGGCTAGTTGAGTCAGTGAGGCTAGCTGAGCCAGTGAGGCTAGCTGAGCCAGTGAGGCTAGCTGAGCAAGTTAGGCCAGCTAAGCAAGTTAGGCTAGTTGAGCCAGTTAGGCTAGTTGAGCCAGTTAGGCCAGCTGAGCCAACAGCCCAACTCCAGTCCTCTAGTACCCCCAACAGTGTTTCCCAACTCTAGTCCTCTCTAGTACCCCCAATAGTGTTTCCCAACTCTAGACCTCTAGTACCCCCAACAGTGTTTCCCAACTCTAGACCTCTAGTACCCCCAACAGTGTTTCCCAACTCTAGACCTCTAGTACCCCCAACAGTGTTTCCCAACTCTAGACCTCTAGTACCCCCAACAGTGTTTCCCAACTCTAGACCTCTAGTACCCCCAACAGTGTTTCCCAACTCTAGACCTCTAGTACCCCCAACAGTGTTTCCCAACTCCAGTCCTCTAGTACCCCCAACAGTGTTTCCCAACTCCAGTCCTCTAGTACCCCCAACAGTGTTTCCCAGCTCCAGTCCTCTAGTACCCCCAACAGTGTTTCCCAACTCTAGACCTCTAGTACCCCCAACAGTGTTTCCCAGCTCCAGTCCTCTAGTACCCCCAACAGTGTTTCCCAACTCCAGTCCTCTAGTACCCCCAACAGTGTTTCCCAACTCTAGACCTCTAGTACCCCCAAAAGTGTTTCCCAACTCCAGTCCTCTAGTACCCCCAACAGTGTTTCCCAACTCTAGACCTCTAGTCCCCCTAACAGTGTTTCCCAACTCTAGACCTCTAGTACCCCCAACAGTGTTTCCCAACTCCAGTCCTCTAGTACCCCCAACAGTGTTTCCCAACTCTAGACCTCTAGTACCCCCAACAGTGTTTCCCAACTCCAGTCCTCTAGTACCCCCAACAGTGTTTCCCAACTCTAGACCTCTAGTACCCCCAACAGTGTTTCCCAACTCTAGACCTCTAGTACCCCCAACAGTGTTTCCCAACTCTAGACCTCTAGTACCCCCAACATTGTTTCCCAACTCTAGACCTCTAGTACCCCCAACAGTGTTTCCCAACTCTAGACCTCTAGTACCCCCAACAGTGTTTCCCAACTCTAGACCTCTAGTACCCCCAACAGTGTTTCCCAACTCTAGACCTCTAGTACCCCCAACAGTGTTTCCCAACTCTAGACCTCTAGTACCCCCAATAGTGTTTCCCAACTCTAGACCTCTAGTACCCCCAACAGTGTTTCCCAACTCCAGTCCTCTAGTACCCCCAACAGTGTTTCCCAACTCCAGTCCTCTAGTACCCCCAACAGTGTTTCCCAACTCCAGTCCTCTAGTACCCCCAACAGTGTTTCCCAACTCCAGTCCTCTAGTACCCCCAACAGTGTTTCCCAACTCTATACCTCTAGTACCACCAACAGTGTTTCCCAGCTCCAGTCCTCTAGTACCCCCAACAGTGTTTCCCAACTCTAGACCTCTAGTACCCCCAACAGTGTTTCCCAACTCTAGACCTCTAGTACCCCCAACAGTGTTTCCCAGCTCCAGTCCTCTAGTACCACCAACAGTGTTTCCCAACTCCAGTCCTCTAGTACCCCCAACAGTGTTTCCCAACTCTAGACCTCTAGTACCCCCAACAGTGTTTCCCAACTCCAGTCCTCTAGTACCCCCAACAGTGTTTCCCAACTCTAGACCTCTAGTACCCCCAACAGTGTTTCCCAACTCTAGACCTCTAGTACCCCCAACAGTGTTTCCCAACTCCAGTCCTCTAGTACCCCCAACAGTGTTTCCCAACTCTAGACCTCTAGTACCCCCAACAGTGTTTCCCAACTCTAGACCTCTAGTACCCCCAACAGTGTTTCCCAACTCTAGTCCTCTAGTACCCCCAACAGTGTTTCCCAACTCCAGTCCTCTAGTACCCCCAACAGTGTTTCCCAACTCCAGTCCTCTAGTCCCACCAACAGTGTTTCCCAACTCTAGACCTCTAGTACCCCCAACAGTGTTTCCCAACTCTAGACCTCTAGTACCACCAACATTGTTTCCCAACTCTAGACCTCTAATACCCCCAACAGTGTTTCCCAACTCTAGACCTCTAGTACCCCCAACAGTGTTTCCCAACTCTAGTCCTCTAGTACCCCCAACAGTGTTTCCCAACTCCAGTCCTCTAGTACCCCCAATAGTGTTTCCCAACTCTAGACCTCTAGTACCCCCAATAGTGTTTCCCAACTCTAGACCTCTAGTACCCCCAACATTGTTTCCCAACTCTAGACCTCTAGTACCCCCAACAGTGTTTCCCAACTCTAGTCCTCTAGTACCCCCAACAGTGTTTCCCAACTCTAGTCCTCTAGTACCCCCAACAGTGTTTCCCAACTCCAGTCCTCTAGTACCCCCAACAGCCCGACTCCAGTCCTCTAGTCCTCTCTCCATCCCAGCAAAATAACTCAACACCAAGGTAACTAGCTCAACACCAAGGTAACTAGCTCAACACCAAGGTAACTAACACAACACCAAGCGAAGTAACTAACACAACACCAAGCAAAGTAACTAACAACACCAAGCAAAGTAACTAACACAACACCAAGGTAACTAACACAACACCAAGGTAACTAGCTCAACACCAAGGTAACTAACACAACACCAAGGTAACTAACACAACACCAAGGTAACTAACACAACAACAAGGTAACTAACTCAACACCAAGGTAACTAGCTCAACACCAAGGTAACTAGCTCAACACCAAGGTAACTAACACAACACCAAGGTAACTAACTCAACACCAAGGTAACTAACACAACACCAAGGTAACTAACACAACACCAAGGTAACCAACTCAACACCAAGGTAACTAACACAACACCAAGGTAACTAACACAACACCAAGGTAACCAACTCAACACCAAGGTAACTAACACAACACCAAGCGAAGTAACTAACACAACACCAAGGTAACCAACTCAACACCAAGGTAACTAACACAACACCAAGCGAAGTAACTAACACAACACCAAGCGAAGTAACTAACACAACACCAAGGTAACTAACACAACACCAAGGTAACTAACACAACACCAAGCGAAGTAACTAACACAACACCAAGCAAAGTAACTAACACAACACCAAGCAAAGTAACTAACACAACACCAAGGTAACTAACACAACACCAAGGTAACTAACACAACACCAAGCGAAGTAACTAACACAACACCAAGCAAAGTAACTAACACAACACCAAGCAAAGTAACTAACACAACACCAAGGTAACTAACACAACACCAAGGTAACTAGCTCAACACCAAGGTAACTAACACAACACCAAGGTAACTAACACAACACCAAGGTAACTAACACAACAACAAGGTAACTAACTCAACACCAAGGTAACTAGCTCAACACCAAGGTAACTAGCTCAACACCAAGGTAACTAACACAACACCAAGGTAACTAACTCAACACCAAGGTAACTAGCTCAACACCAAGGTAACTAACACAACACCAAGGTAACTAACTCAACACCAAGCGAAGTAACTAACACAACACCAAGGTAACTAACACAACACCAAGGTAACTAGCTCAACACCAAGGTAACTAACACAACACCAAGCGAAGTAACTAACACAACACCAAGCGAAGTAACTAACACAACACCAAGCGAAGTAACTAACACAACAGCAAGGTAACTAACACAACACCAAGGTAACTAACACAACAGCTAGGTAACTAACACAACACCAAGGTAACTAACACAACAGCAAGGTAACTAACACAACACCAAGGTAACTAACACAACAGCAAGGTAACCAACTCAACAGCAAGGTAACCAACTCAACAACAGGCTAACTAAGTCAAAGAAGGAATGGTTTGGGTTAGAAAATGCCAGGATAGAGGGATGGATCAAGGGACAGAGCGAAGAAAGAATGGTGGGAGAGATTGAGACAGATTGAGGGCGGGAGGGACCACACCCCAGCAGGCACTCTCATTGGTGGAGAGTTGAGGGCCCCAGGCGATGTGATTGGACAACAAGCCTGCAACTCAGAGCATCCCATAATACCCAGCTCACTGAGGGCAACACCATGGAGACAGAGAACAACAGAAACAAACCCAGCATGCTCACAGAAAAACAAGAGGTACATTAGGTGTGTGTGTGTGTGTGTGTAGGTGTGTGTGTGTGTGTTGAGCTCAGGTAGCAGTGTGTCAGAAGGCTGTCAGTCACTCATCCATCCAGCTGGCTAATTGGCTCCTTACCTTCCCTTTCCCTCCCTCCCTCCCTCTCTCTCTCCCTCTCCTCCCTCCTCCAGGCATAGCTCCTAACCGGGTGCCGGAGGCCAAAATGCATATGAGCCAATGCTCTGCTGCTGCTCTGTTTAATTATCTCACAGTGTGTGTGTGTGTGTGTGTGTGTGTGTGTGTGTGTGTGTGTGTGTGTGTGTGTGTGTGTGTGTGTGTGTGTGTGTGTGTGTGTGTGTGTGTGTGTGTGTGTGTGTGTGTGTGTGTGTGTGTGTGTGTGTGTGTGTGTGTGTGTGTGTGTGTTTTACCGGCCCACACACCAGTGCTATGTTAAACAGCAAGGCATCCTGGGAATTGGAGTGACAGCTCATTTTGGTTCTGCAGTCTGAGACATTGCGCACGCACACACACACACACACACACACACACACACACACACACACACACACACACACACACACACACACACACACACACACACACACACACACACACACACACACACACACACACACACACACACACACACACACACCCTCTCTGTGGAGCTCCTGGGTCGGGGCTGTCGTGACAGTGACAGGGTTGTTGACAAACACTAGCAGCCAGCGGCACCATGGGAAATGGTGTCAGCAGAATGACAGGAGCTGTTAATGTCTCGCCTCGACATCCACCGCTTGACAGACAGACACCTCACACATCTCTTATACACACATCTCAAATAACATTTATTCGTCACATGCTTTGTAAACAACAGGTGTAGACTAACAGTGAAATGCTTCCCAACAATGTAGAGAGAAAGAAAATAGAGAAATAATAGAAAACTTAAACACATAATAATAAATACACGATCAGTAAGGATAACTTGGCTCTATACACGGTGTACCAGTACCGAGTCGATGTGCAGGGATACGAGGTAGTTGAGGTAAATATGTACATATAACTAGGAATAAAGTGAAGGATAATAAACAGGAGCAGTAGCTTATGTGATGAGTCAAAAAACGTATTGCAAGAAGGGTCAATGCAGATGGTAACTATTTGGTTAACTATTCAACTATTGATCAGTCTTATGGTTTGGGGTTAGAAGCTGTTCAGGCTCCTGTTGGTCCCAGACTTGGTGCATCAGTACTGCTTGCTGTGTGGAAGCAGAGAGAACAGTCTATGACTTGGGTGGCTGGAGTCTTTGACACACACACACACACACACACACACACACACACACACACACACACACACACACACACACACACACACACACACACACACACACACACACACACACACACACACACACACACACACTCTGAGACATCTCATACTCTCACACAGAGAAGCGGACACACCAGACAACATTCATGTCCACTATTTCAGTTCATTGTATCCCTCTTCCCTCAACATGAAAATTCAATAAAACAGAAAAGAAACTACAAGATACAACAGATAAACTACATTTCAACAAATCCATTTCACAATCAACCAAAACACTTGCAAACCTCAGTGAATTCATTGCTCATCAGTGTTCTAAACTGCCCTATTGGCTCTAGGGATTCAGGATGTAAATGAGGTTAGTGAATTATTTCAAACATGGGGGGGCGTTAAAACTAAAGGCTGATATACCTATGATGACACAGCAGGAACCTCAAGGGTGTATTTCTATACTTTAATAAGGGGTTCTAAACTGACACATGGAATTGTTTTAAGATGCTCTAAGGATTATTTAGTTATTAGATTTTGAAATTGAGACCCCCGTAAGGTATCAAAAAGATCAGAAAAAACTATTGGATGAAACATTGAATTTTATATTACTGCTATTAGCCAATAGAAACACATTGAAGAACAGATTCACTATGTGGTACAACAATTATTATTTTTTACAATTCAAAAGGAAGTTTGTTGTGAAGTGTCTGTCTTAAAAGAAAGATCAGGAAACTATTTATATGGCGATATTGGCGGATGCGGCATTTTGAGACACAGCAAAGAAATATCTCTAGCTTAAACAGACAGATTTTGATGGAGTTGTTTATATTGTTAATTCGATTTCCGCGGGGGCGCGGACATCGTAGGCCTAGGGAGAGAAGTGAGATACACTGCATGATCAAAAGTATGTGGACACCTGCCCGTCGAACATCTCATTCCAAAATCATGGATATGAATATGTAGTTGGTCGCCTTTTGCTGCTATAACAGCCTCCACTCTTCTGGAAAGGCTTTCCACTAGATGTTGGAACATTGCTGCTGTAACAGCCTCCACTCTTCTGGAAAGGCTTTCCACTAGATGTTGGAACATTGCTGCCGGGACTTGCTTCCATTCAGCCACAAGAGCATTAGTGAGGTCGGGCACTGATGTTATGCGAGTAGGCCTGGCTCTCAGTCGGCGTTCCAATTTATCCCAAAGGTGTTCAATTGGGTTGAGGTCAGGGCTCTGTGCAGGCCAGTCAAGTTCTTCCACACCCATCTCAACAAACCATTTCTGTATTGACCTCGCTTTGTGCACGGGGACATTGTCATGCTGAAACGGGATCAGGCCTTCCCCAAACTGTTGCCACAAAGTTGGAAGCACAGAATCATCTAGAATGTCATTGTATGCTGTATCATTAAGATTTCCCTTCACTGGAACTAAGGGGCCCGAACCATGAAAAACAGCCCCCGACCATTATTCCTCCTCCTCCAAACTTTACAGTTGGCACTAAGCATTCGGGCAGGTAGTGTTATACCTACCTGATCTTAGGCTTGTGTGCGGCTGCTCAGCCATGGAAACCCATTTCATGAAACTCCCGACGAACAGTTCTTGTGCTGATGTTGCTTCCAGAGGCAGTTTGGATGGTAATGAGTGTTGCAACCGAGGACAAGCGATTTTGACGCACTCTTCAGCATGTCCCGTTCTATGAGCTTGTGTGGCCTACCGCTTCACGGCCGAGCCGTTTTTGGTCCTAGATGTTTTCACTTCACAATAACAGCACTTACAGTTGACTGGGGCAGCTCTAGCAGGGCAGAAATTTTACAAACTGACTTCTTGGAAAAGTGCCATCCTATGATGGTGCCACGTTGAAAGTCACTGAGCTTTTCAGTAAGGCCATTCTACTGCCAATGTTTGTTTTTGGAGAATGTATGGCTGTGTGCTCGATTTTATACAAATAGCCGAATCCATAATTTGAAGGGGTGTCCACATACTTATTTATATATAGTTTATGTTGGAAGCTTGTGCAACAGAGCTTTTTGAACAAAAACAGAGTAATGAAGTTATCTATGGGAATTTAGAGACCCCTGCGGGACACTTTTAGCAATATAGAGGTAACTTGACACCATCAGAGAGCACACAGTGTCCTGTCTGACAGATAGTTCCCAAACCACTTGCATGACGGATTGTCGAGGCCCATTTCAGACAACCTTTGAATGAGTAGGAGATGGTCGACAGTATCAAAGGCCTTGGATAGGTACAGAAATATGACAGCAAAGTGATTCCTATGATCTACAGTTGAAGTCAGAAGTTTACATACACCTTAGCCAAATACATTTTAACTCAGTTTTTCACAATTCCTGACATTTAATCCTAGTAAAAAATCCCTGTCTTTGGTCAGTTAGGATCACCACTTTATTTTAAGAATGTGAAATGTCAGAATAATAGTAGAGAATTATTTATTTCAGCTTTTATTTCTTTCATGACATTCCCAGTGGGTCAGAAGTTTACATACTCAATTAGTATTTGGTAGCATTGCCATTAAATTGTTTGACTTGGGTCAAACATTTCAGGTAGCCTTCCACAAGCTTCCCACAATAAGTTGGGTGAATTTTGGCCCATTCCTCCTGACAGAGCTGGTGTAACTGAGTCAGGTTTGTAGGCCTCCTTGCTCACACACGCTTTTTCAGATCTGCCCACACATTTTCTATAGGATTGAGGTCAGGGCTTTGTGATGGCCACTCCAATACCTTGACTTTGTTGTCCTTACGCGATTTTGCCACAACTTTGAAAGTATGCTTGGGGTCATTGTCCGTTTGGAAGACCCATTTGCTACCAAGCTTTAAGTTCCTGACTGATATCTTGAGATGTTGCCTCAATATATCCACATCATTTTACTTCCTCATGATGCCATCTATTTTGTGAAGTGCACCAGACCCTCCTGCAGCAAAGCAACCCCACAACTTGATGCTGCCACCCCCGTGCTTCTCGGTTGGGATGGTGTTCTTCGGCTTGCAAGCCTCCCCTTTTTCCTCCAAACAGAACGATGGTCATTATGGCCAAACAGTTCTATTTTTGTTTAATCAGACGAGAGAACATTTCTCCAAAAGTACGATCTTTGTCCCCATGTGCAGTTGCAAACAGTAGTCTGGCTTTTTTATGGCGCTTTTGGAACAGTGGCTTCTTCCTTGCTGAGCGGCCTTTCAGGTTATGTCGATATAGGACTCGTTTGACTGTGGATTTAGATACTTTTGTACCTGTTTCCTCCAGCATCTTCACAAGGTCCTTTGCTGTTGTTCAGGGATTGATTTTCACTTTTCACACCAAAGTACGTTCATCTCTAGGAGACAGAATGTGTCTCCTTCCTGAGCGGTATGACGGCTGCGTGGTCCCATGGTGTTTATACTTGCGTGCTATTGTTTGTACAGATGAACGTGGTACCTTCAGGCGTTTGGAAATTCCTCCCAAGAATGAACCAGACTTGTGGAGGTCCACAATTTTTTTTCTGAGGTCTTGGCTGATTTCTTTTGATTTTCCCATGATGTCAAGCAAAGAGGCACTGAGTTTGAAGGTAGACCTTGAAATACATCCACAGGTACACCTCCAATTGATTCAAACAATGTCAATTAGCCTATCAGAAGCTTCTAAAGCCATGACATCATTTTCTGGAATTGTCCAAGCTGTTTAAAGGCACAGTCAACTTTGTGAATGTAAACTTCTGACCCACTGGAATTGTGATACAATAAATTATAAGTGAAATAATCTGTCTGTAAGCAATTGTTGGAAAATGTACTTGTGTCATGCACAAAGTAGATGTCCTAACCGACTTGCCAAAACTATAGTTTGTTAACAAGAAATTTGTGGAGTGGTTGAAAAACAATTTAATGACTCCAACCTAAGTGTATGTAAACTTCCGACTTCAACTGTAAGCAATTTAACACGTAATTTAAGAGAAGCTGCCGAAACGTATCCAGGTCTAAGACCAGACTGGTGTACATTAAGAATATCATTTGAAGTAAAAATAAAAAGTTTCCAGATATAATAATTTTTGGTGCAAGGCAAGATAGTTTAGAAAGTGGACAATATTTAGGTCAGAAAGATCCCTGCCTTTGTGAAGTGAAAGGACATGCGCTACCTTCCAGATCTTAGAGTTAGGAAGGTATTAGGGATAGCACCAATTGTTAAGTTAAACATGTGGATCCAGGTTAAGATCACCCAATATGAATCATTCAGATTTTGTTAGTCAGCCAGTCAGACAATTTGCTAAGAGCAATTGGGAGGGTCGAGGCAGGGTGATCAAATAAAACGGTATTTGTCACATGCGCTGAATACGTGTAGACTTAACTCAGAAATATTTAAGCCTACATTACAAATAAAATTAAAAGGGAAATGGTAACACAATAAATAACAATAAGGAGGCTATATACAAGGAGTACTAGTACTGAGTCTATGTGCAGGGGTACCAGGTAGTAATGAGACTAGGGGTATGAGGTAGTTGAGGTAATTTAGCTCATATGTAGATGTTGGTAGGGGTAAAAATGGCAATCTGGATAGATAATAAATAGAGTAGCAGTGGTGTGAAAGAGTGTGCAAGTTTGTCTATGTGTGACTGTGTTTGCCGTCAAAATGCATGGCGTGTGTGTGTGAGCGTGTGTGTGTGTGTGTGGTATGCATGAGTGTGTGGGTAGAGTCCAGTGAGTGTGTGGGTAGAGTCCAGTGAGTGTGTGGGTAGAGTCGTGTCAGTGTGTGGGTAGAGTCTAGTGAGTGTGTGGGTAGAGTCTAGTGAGTGTGTGGGTAGAGTCTAGTGAGTGTGTGGTTAGAGTCTAGTGAGTGTGTGGGTAGAGTCTAGTGAGTGTGCATAGAGCCAGTGCAACAACAAACATTTAAAAAATAATAATAATAATAATGGGGGCAATGCAAGTAGTCCTGGTTAGCCCTTTGACTGTGTGTTCTGCAGTCTTATGGCTTGGGGGTAGAAGCTGTTCAGGAGCCTTTTGGTCCCAGATTTGGCGCTCCTGGTAGCGCTTGCTGTGGGGTAGCAGAAAGAACAGTCTATAATTTTTAGGGCCTTCCTCTGACACTGCCCGGTATAGAGGTCATGGATGGCAGGGAGCTCGGCCCCAGTGATGTACTGGGCCAAAGGCACTACCCTCAGCTGGTGCTCTCATGCGTGGTTCAGTGTTGCTCGCCTCGAAGCGAGCATAGAAGGCATTTAGCTCGTCTAGTAGGCTTGCGTCACTAGGCAGCTCGCGGCTGGGTTTCACTTTGTAATACGTGATAGTCTGTAAACCATGCCACATTCAACGAGCGTCAAAGCACCTTTATTTAACCAGGTAGGCTAGTTGAGAACAAGTTCTCATTTACAACTGCGACCTGTCCAAGATAAAGAAAAGCAGTGCGACACAAACAACAGAGTTACACATGGAATAAACGTGGAATAAAGCGTACAGTCAATAACACAATTGAAAACAAAACAAAGTCATACACAATGTGTGCAAATGGCGTGAGGAGGTAAGGCAAACTGTTACAGCAAATAATTTTTTTTAACGGTTTATTTTAGTAAATACTTTAACACTTATTTTTCTTAAAACTGCATTGTTGGTGAAGGGCTTGTAAGTAAGCATTTCACTGTAAGAACTACACCTGGGGGCTGTTGCGTGAGTCTTGGTGGTCCATAGTCGCAGTAGTCCAGCTGTGAGGCGGTCCCCTGTTGGGGACAGAGGGCACGGTCTGGCAGCCAGTTGAAGGTGGACCAGATCGGTGGACAGCCTACTGTTTATCAGAGCAGACATTATGCCTTCTATTTGTTACAGTAATCCTGCTAACATCATTTAGCCTACTGTTTATCAGGAGGACAATGGATAAGGTTAGAAACAAACTCACATGTAAACGCCTCAGGTATTCCACTCAGCACACACACACACACACACACACACACACACACACACACACACACACACACACACACACACACACACACACACACACACACACACACACACACACACACACACATACACACATGCACACACACCAGGGTGAGCAAGCGGAGGAAAAGTGAGTCAATTGCTTCTTTCATGCTCCGTTTTCAGCAGGTGTCGCTCGCCTGAGTCTGCTTCCCTTCCTTCCCTCTTGTTCCCTCCTTCGCCCCCCTTTCCACCTCTCTCTATCCCTCACTCTGCAAGGATTGTGTGTGTGTGTGTGCGTGTGTGTGTGTGTGTGTGTGTGTGTGTGTGTGTGTGTGTGTGTGTGTGTGTGTGTGTGTGTGTGTGTGTGTGTGTGTGTGTGTGTGTGTGTGTGTGTGTGTGTGTGTGTGTGTGTGTGTGTGTGTGTGTGTGTGTGTGTGTGTGTGATGGTGTGTGAGGTAGATTTGGGGTGACAGCAGCGGAGCATCCTCCAGTCACCCCCTATAAAAGGTTGGGTTCTGATCAAAGCTGTGCAGCTCGGCGAAGAGGCTCCAGCGGTGTGTCTCCCTGTCTCAGCGTCTCGCAGCGTCTCGCAGCGTCTCGCAGCGTCTCTCAGAGTGGAAACGGTTTGAAGTTTCATTCAGCTCCGTTTTGCCTTGACAGTAAAACATTGGTTTTATTTCCCTGCCTGCCTGCGCCCTGTGACAACTAGGCTGTATAACAAACCCAGAAACACACACACACACACACACAAAGGCCTACACAGCACACACATATACATAAACACCAGAGGAGGCTCCTCAGAGCAGGAAGGAGAGGACAATCCTACTCAGTGAATTATTATTATTTTTAAAATCGTGAAACATTGAAATTATTATCCTTTTTAGATAAAACTATACTAAATATATTCAAGTCACCAATAGCTGAAAAACACACTGCTTTGCAATGAAGGTCTACAGTAGCCTCATCAGCACTCTGTAGGGTAACACCATGGAGTAGCCGGAGGACAGCTAGTTTCCATCCTCCTCTGGGTATATTGACTACAATACAAAACCTAGGAGGCTCATGGTTTTCACCCCCTTCCATAGACTTACACAGTAATTATGATGACATCCTGAGGAGGTCCTCCATCCTACCAGAGCTCTTGGAGCATGAACTGAAATGTTGTTTATTCAATCAAAGGATCAGAGAATGAATCTAGTAATTTATTCAAAACTTAAGGAGAAGCAGCAGAGAGAGAGAGAGAGAGCTGTCTATATTTCGTTGTATTATTTTCTTCTTCTCACTTTACCTGGCAGGTGCGGCAGGTGACGGCAGCTGACCCAGCATAGTGAAGATAGATGGATATTCTCTGGAAGATACGGCAGGTGACCGGCAGGTGCGGCAGGTGCAGCAGGTGCGGCAGGTGACCGGCAGGTGCGGCAGGTGACCGGCAGGTGCGGCAGGTGACCGGCATAGTGAAGATAGATAGATAGATATTCTCTGGAAGATGCAGCAGGTGACCGGCAGGTGCAGCAGGTGCCCGGCAGGTGCAGCAGGTGACCGGCAGGTGACCGGCAGGTGCGGCAGGTGACCGGCACAGTGAAAATGGATAGATAGATATTCTCTGGAAGATGCGGCAGGTGACCGGCAGGTGCAAGAGAGTGACTTGCAGGTGCGACAGGTGATTGACAGGTGTGGCAGGTGACCAGCAGGTGTGGTAGATGAGGCAGGTGACCGACGAGGGCGGCAAGGTGACCTGTAGCTGACTGGCAGGTGCGGCAGGTGACCGGTAGGTGACGGGCATAGTGAAGACAGATATTACTTGTCAATAGCGGCAGGTTTAAGGAAGGTTTTCGGCAGGTGACTGGCAGGTGTGGCAGGTGAGTAAGGGGACTGGCAGGTGCGACAGGCAACCAGCAGGTGACTGGCAGGTGCGACAGGCAACCGGCAGATTCGGCAGGTGAAGCAGGTGACTGGCAGGTGCGGCAGGTGACCGGCAGATGTGGCAGGTGAGTAAGGGGACTGGCAGGTGCGACAGGCAACCAGCAGGTGACTGGCAGGTGCGGCAGGCAACCGGCAGATTCGGCAGGTGAAGCAGGTGACTGGCAGGTAGGGCAGGCGACCGGCAGTTGACCATCAGCAGGTGACTGGCAGGTGCGGCAGGTGACCGGCAGGTGCGGTAGGTAGCATTCCCCAAGAGAGGATGGCTTTCACTTCAGCAGTGGTAAATTCATGAACTTCTTTGAGGAAAATATCATGATCATTAGAAAGCAAATTACGGACTCCTCTTTAAATCTGAGTATTCCTCCAAAGCTCAGTTGTCCTGAGTCTGCACAACTCTGTTAGGACCTAGGATCAAGGGAGACACTCAAGTGTTTTAGTACTATATCTCTTGACACAATGATGAAAATAATTATGGCCTCTAAACCTTCAAGCTGCATACTGGGCCCTATTCCAACTAAACTACTGAAATAGCTGCTTCCTGTGCTTGGCCCTCATATGTTGAATATAATAAACGGCTCCCTATCCACTGGATGTGTACCAAACTTGCTAAAAGTGGCAGTAATAAAGTCTCTCTTGAAAAGCCAAACCTTAACCCAGAAACCTCGTGCTCCTGGACCTTAGTGCTGCATTTGATACCATCGATCACCACATTCCTTTGGAGAGATTGGAAACCCTAATTGGTCTGCACGGACAAGTTCTGGCCTGGTTTAGATCTTATCTGTCGGAAAGATATCAGTTTGTGTCTGTATGAGTTGTCCTCTGACAAATCAACTGCAAATGTCAGTGTTCCTCAAGGCTCCGTTTTAGAACCACTATTGTTTTCACTATATATTTTCTCTTGGTTAACATAAATGTTAACTTTCACTGCTATGCGGATGACACACAGCTGTACATTTCGATGAAACATGGTGAAGGCCCAAAATTGCCCTCGCTGGAAGTTTCAGACATAAGAAAGTGGATGGCTGCAAATGTTCTACTTTTAAACTTGGACAAAACAGAGATGCTAGTTCTAGGTCCCAAGAAACAAAGAGATCTTCTGTTGAATCTGACAATCTTGACTAGAACCAAAAAAAAAACATAATTTTACTCCAGTGCTAGCCTCTCTACACTGGTTTCCTGTTAAGGCAAGGGCTGATTTCAAGGTTTTACTGCTAACCTACAAAGCATTACATGGGCTTGCTCCTACCTATCTTTCCGATTTGGTCCTGCCGTACATACCTACAGGTACGCTACGGTCATAAGACGCAGGCCTCCTAACTGTCCCTAGAATTTCTAAGCAAACAGCTGGAGGCAGGGCTTTCTCCTATAGATCTAAATTTTTATGGAATGGTCTGCCTACCCATGTGAGAGACGCAGACTCGGTCTCAACCTTTAAGTCTTTACTGAAGACTCATCTGATTGAGTGTAGTCTGGCCCAGGAGTGTGAAGGTGAACGGAAAGGCTCTGGAGCAACGAACTGCCCTTGCTGTCTCTGCCTGGCTGGTTCCCCTCTCTCCACTGCGATTCTCTGCCTCTAACCCTATTACAGGGGCCGAGTCACTGGCTTACTGGTGCTCTTCCATGCCGTCCCTAGGAGGGGTGCGTCACTTGAGTGGGTTGAGTCACTGATGTGATCGTCCTGTCCCGGTTGGCGCCCCACCTTGGGTTGTGCCGTGGCGGAGATCTTTGTGGGCTATACTAGGCCTTGTCTCAGGATGGTAAGTTGGTGGTTGAAGATATCCCTCTTGTGGTGTGGGGGCTGTGCTTTGGCAAAGTGGGTGGGGTTATATCCTGCCTGTTTGGCTCTGTCCGGGGGTATCGTCAGATGGGGCGTCTCCCGACCCCTCCTGTCTCAGCCTCCAGTATTTATGCTGCAGTAGTTTATGTGTCGGGGGGCTAGGGTCGGTCTGTTATATCTCGAGTATTTCTCCTGTCTTATCCGGTGTCCTGTGTGAATTTAAGTATGCTCTCTCTTACTATCTTTCTTTCTTTCTCTCGGAGGACCTGAGCCCTAGGACCATGTGTCAGGACTACCTGGCATGATGACTCCTTGCTGTCCCCAGTCCACCTGGCCTTGCTGCTGTTCCAGTTTCAACTGTTCTGCCTGCGGCTATGGAACCCTGACCTGTTCACCCGACGTGCTACCTGTCCCAGACCTGCTGTTTTCAACTCTCTAGAGACAGCAGGAGTGGTAGAGATACGCTGAATGATCGGCTATGAAAAGCCAACTGACATTTACTTCTGAGGTGCTGACCTGTTGCACCCTCGACAACCACTGTGATTATTATTATTTGACCCTGCTGGTCATCTATGAACATTTTAACATCTTGGCCATGTTCTGTTATAATCTCCACCCGGCACAGCCAGAAGAGGACTGGCCACCCCTCATAGCCTGGTTCCTCTCTAGGTTTCTTCCTAGGTTCTGGCCTTTCTAGGGAGTTTTTCCTAGCCACCGTGCTTCTACACCTACATTGCTTGCTGTTTGGGGTTTTAGGCTGGGTTTCTGTACAGCACTTTGTGACCTCAGCTGATGTAAGAAGGGCTTTATAAATACATTTGATTTGATTTAGGTGACCAGAATAGTGAAGAGAGATAGTTGACCGTAGGGAGGATACATTTTAAGTCGGAAGTTTACATACATCATCATCAGTTTTTCACTTTTCCTGACATTTAATCCTAGTAAAAATTCCCTGTCTTTGGTCAGTTAGGATCACCACTTTATTTTAAGAATGTGAAATGTCAGAATAATAGTAGAGAGAATGATATATTTCAGCTTGTATTTCTTTCATCACATTCCCAGTTGGTCAGAAGTTTACATACACTCAATTAGTATTTGGTAGCATTGCCTTTAAATTGTTTAACTTGGGTCAAACGTTTCGGGTAGCCTTCCACAAGCTTCCCACAATAAGTTGGGTGAATTTTGGCCCATTCCTCCTGACAGAGCTGGTCTAACGGAGTCAGGTTTGTAGGCCTCCTTGCTCACACATGCTTTTCAGTTCTGCCTACAAATGTTCTATAGGATTGAGGTCAGGGCTTTGTGATGGCCACTCCAATACCTTGACTTTGGTGTCCTTAAGCCATTTTGCCACAACTTCAGAAGTATGCTTGGAGTCATTGTCCATTTGGAAGACCCATTTGCTACCAAGCTTTATCTTCCTGACTGATGTCTTGAGATGTTTTTTCAATATATCCACATCATTTTCCTACCTCATGATGCCATCTATTTTGTGAAGTGCACCAGTCCTTCCTGCAGCAAAGCACCCCCACAACATGATGCTGCCACCCCCGTGCTTCACGGTTGGGATGGTGTTCTTCGGCTTGCAAGCCTCCCCCTTTTTCCTCCAAACATAACGATGGTCATTAATGCCAAACAGTTTTATTTTTGTTTAATCAGACGAGAGAACATTTCTCCAAAAAGTACGATCTTTGTCCCCATGTGTAGTTGCATACCGTAGTCTTGCTTTTTTATGGCGGTTTTGGAGCAGTGGCTTCTTCCTTGCTGAGCGGCCCTTCAGGCTATGTTGATATAGGACTCGTTTGACTGTGGATATAGATACTTTTGTACCTGTTTCCTCCAGCATCTTCACAGGGTCCTTTGTTGTTGTTCTGGGATTGATTTGCACTTTTCGCAGCCAAGTACGTTAATCTCTAGCAGACAGAACGCGTCTCCTTCCTGAGCGGTATGACGGCTGCATGGTCCCATGGTGTTTCTACTTGCGTATTGTTTTTTGTACAGATGAACGTGGTACCTTCAGGCGTTTGGAAATTGCTCCCAAGGATGAACCAGACTTTTGGAGGTCTACAATTGTTTTTCTGAGGTCTTGGCTGATTTCTTTTGATTTTTCCATGATGTCAAGCAAAGAGGTACTGAGTTTGAAGGTAGGCCTTGAAATACATCCACAGGTACACCTCCAATTGACTCAAATGATGTCAATTAGCCTATCAGAACCTTCTAAAGCCATGACATAATTTTCTTGAATTTTCCAAGCTATTTAAAGGCACAGTCAACTTAGTTTATGTAAACTTCTGACCCACTGGAATTGTGATACAGTGAATTATAAGTGAAATAATCTGTCTGTAAAAACTTGCTGGAAAATTTACTTGTGTCATGCACAAAGTAGATGTCCTAACCGACTTGCCAAATCTATAGTTTGTTAACTAGAAATGTGTGGAGTGGTTGAAAAACAAGTTTAATGACTCCAACCTAAGTGTATGTAAACTTCCGACTTCAACTATATATACAGAGTACCAGAACCAGATCAATGGGGAGCTACAGTACCAGAACAATGGGGAGCTACAGTACCAGAACAATGGGGAGCTACAGTACCAGAACAATGGGGAGCTACAGTACCAGAACAATGGGGAGCTACAGTACCAGAACAAGGGGGAGCTACAGTACCAGAACAATGGGGAGCTACAGTACCAGAACAATGGGGAGCTACAGTACCAGAACAATGGGGAGCTACAGTACCAGAACAATGGGGAGCTACAGTACCAGAACAATGGGGAGCTACAGTACCAGAACAATGGGGAGCTACAGTACCAGAACAATGGGGAGCTACAGTACCATCTGTAACTATTTGCTGAAAAACTGGGAGACATAAATCAGCAATCATCAAAAAAAAGTACTCACTGTTTATTTGTTTTGGTCTGGTAGGAGAAATGTAATGTAAACACTGTTTATTTGTTTTGGTCTGGTAGGAGAAATGTAATGTAAACACTGTTTATTTGTTTTGGTCTGGTAGGAGAAATGTCATGTAAACACTATTTATTTGTTTTGGTCTGGTAGGAGAAATTACATTTACATTTAACATTTAAGTCATTTAGCAGACGCTCTTATCCAGAGCGACTTACAAATTGGTGCATTCACCTTATGATATCCAGTGGAACAACCACTTTACAATAGTGCATCTAACTCTTTTAAGGGGGGGGGGGGGGGGTTAGAAGGATTACTTTATCCTATCCTAGGTATTCCTTAAAGAGGTGGGGTTTCAGGTGTCTCCGGAAGGTGGTGATTGACTCCGCTGACCTGGCGTCGTGAGGGAGTTTGTTCCACCATTGGGGTGCCAGAGCAGCGAACAGTTTTGACTGGGCTGAGCGGGAACTGTACTTCCTCAGAGGTAGGGAGGCGAGCAGGCCAGAGGTGGATGAACGCAGTGCCCTTGTTTGGGTGTAGGGCCTGATCAGAGCCGGAAGGTACGGAGGTGCCGTTCCCCTCACAGCTCCGTAGGCAAGCACCATGGTCTTGTAACGGATGCGAGCTTCAACTGGAAGCCAGTGGAGAGAGCGGAGGAGCGGGGTGACGTGAGAGAACTTGGGAAAGTTGAACACCAGACGGGCTGCGGCATTCTGGATGAGTTGTAGGGGTTTAATGGCACAGGCAGGGAGCCCAGCCAACAGCGAGTTGCAGTAATCCAGACGGGAGATGACAAGTGCCTGGATTAGGACCTGCGCCGCTTCCTGCGTGAGGCAGGGTCGTACTCTGCGAATGTTGTAGAGCATGAACCTACAGGAACGGGTCACCGCCTTGATGTTAGTTGAGAACGACAGGGTGTTGTCCAGGATCACGCCAAGGTTCTTAGCACTCTGGGAGGAGGACACAATGGAGTTGTCAACCGTGATGGCGAGATCATGGAACGGGCAGTCCTTCCCCGGGAGGAAGAGCAGCTCCGTCTTGCCGAGGTTCAGCTTGAGGTGGTGATCCGTCATCCACACTGATATGTCTGCCAGACATGCAGAGATGCGAGAAATGTCATGTAAACACTGTTTATTTGTTTTGGTCTGGTAGGAGAAATGTAATGTAAACACTGTTTATTTGTTTTGGTCTGGTAGGAGAAATGTCATGTAAACACTATTTATTTGTTTTGGTCTGGTAGGAGAAATGTCATGTAAACACTATTTATTTGTTTTGGTCTGGTAGGAGAAATGTAATGTAAACACTGTTTATTTGTTTTGGTCTGGTAGGAGAAATGTAATGTAAACACTGTTTATTTGTTTTGGTCTGGTAGGAGAAATGTCATGTAAACACTATTTATTTGTTTTGGTGCGGTAGGAGAAATGTAATGTAAACACTGTTTATTTGTTTTGGTCTGGTAGGAGAAATGTAATGTAAACACTATTTTTTTAGCTAGAGGTATGGATGAAAGGACAGATGATACATGACAAATTTAAAATAGTTTTTGTAAGTTTTCATTGTTTGTGTTCTTTTTAATTAGATTATTTTGTAAACAAATTCAAAACATTTGATAAATGTTGCATTTTATATATGTTAAACATGTACACTGAACTGATGAGGCATTAGTGAAGTAATCTCTGTGTCTATGTTTGTCATTTAAAATTACAACATTTAATCCAGAAGTAGCGGATTGTCGATAATAAAGTTTACTTCTATAGATAAAATAAAAAATATTAGGCACGGCTTTTTTTAAGAACTGAATGACCGCCAAGGAGGCCTTGAGCCAGATTAACCAGCCACAGTGTGCGGTGAATCTGGACCTGCAAGCACGAGGAAGAGGAAACCAAGGGAATTACATTTAATAAACCGTTGAAACAATATCAAAATCAGCTAAACTAAATAAAAAACTATAGAATATATATAAACTCAGCAAAAAAAAGAAACGTCGCTTTTTCAGGACTCTGTCTTTCAAAGATAATTTGTAAAAATCCAAATAACTTCACAAATCTTCATTTTAAACACTGTTTCCCATGCTTGTTCAATGAACCATAAACAATTAATGAACATGCACCTGTGGAACGGTCGTTAAGACACTAACAGCTTACAGATGGTAGGCAATTAAGGTCACAGTTATGAACACTTAGGACACTAAAGAGGCTTTTCTACTAACTCTGAAAAATACCAAAAGAAACATGCCCAGGGTCCCTTCTTATCTGCGTGAACGTGCCTTAGGCATGCTTCAAGGAGGCATGAGGACTGCAGATGTGGCCAGGGCAATAAATTGCAATGTCCGTACTGTGAGACGCCTAAGACAGCCCAACAGGGAGACAGCGCGGACAGCTGATCATCCTCGCAGTGGCAGACCACGTGTAACAACACCTGCACAGGATCGGCACATCCGAACATCACACCTGCGGGACAGGTACAGGATGGCAACAACTGCCAGAATTACACCTGGAACGCACAATCCCCCCATCAGTGCCCAGACCAAGAGAGGCTGGACTGAGGGCTTGTAGGCCTGTTGTAAGGCAGGTCCTTACCAGACCTCACCGGGAACAACGTTGCCTATGGGCACAAACCCACCGACGCTGGACCAGACAGGACTGGCAAAAAGTGTTCTTCACTGATGAGTCGTGGTTTTGTCTCACCAGGGGTGATGATCGGATTTGCTTTTATCGTCAAAGGAATGAGCGTGACACCGAGGCCTGTACTCTGGAGCGGGATCGATTTGGAGGCGGAGGGTCCGTCATGGTCTGGGGTGGTGTGTCACAGCATCATCAGACTGAGCTTGTTGTCATTTCAGGCAATCTCAGTGCTGTGCATTACAGGGAAGACATCCTCCTCCCTCATGTGGTACCCTTCCTGCAGGCTCATCCTGACATGACCCTCCAGCATGACAATGCCAACAGCCATACAGCTCGTTCTGTGTGTGATTTCCTGCAAGACAGGAATGTCAGTGTTCTGCCATTGCCAGCGAAGAGCCCGAATCTCAATCCCATTGAGCACGTCTGGGACCCGTTGGATCGGAGGGTGAGGGCTAGGGCCATTCCCCCCGATTTTTTTTTTGCTGAGTTTTTTTGCTGAGTTATTTATATATATTTATATATATATATAAATGGAAAAAATACATACAGTAAACATATGATAACTTGCCTTTAGCGGTGGGTAGCTCAAGTTTTAATGTCACATGAACAAGTACAGTCAAATGCCTTTCTTGCAAACTCAAAACCCAACAATGCAATAATCAATTACAATGTACTACTAGAAAAAAACACAGGAGAAATAAGAATAAGAAATAAAGTAAGAAAGTAGCATACTATATACAGGAAATATTTAAAAAGTCAGTTCAGTACCATATTAACAATGTGCAGGGATACTGGAGTGATGGAGGTAGATATGTATAGGGGGAAGGTGACTATATACAGGGTCAGTTCAGTACCATATTAACAATGTACAGGGATACTGGAGTGATGGAGGTAGATATGTATAGGGGGAAGGAGACAGGGATACTGGAGTGATGGAGGTAGATATGTATAGGGGTAAGGTGACTATATACAGGGTCAGTCCCATATTAACAATGTACAGGGATACTGGAGTGATGGAGGTAGATATGTATAGGGTTAAGGTGACTATATACAGGGTCAGTACCATATTAACAATGTGCAGGGATACTGGAGTGATGGAGGTAGATATGTATAGGGGTAAGGTGACTATATACAGGGTCAGTACCATATTAACAATGTACAGGGATACTGGAGTGATGGAGGTAGATATGTATAGGGGGAAGGTGACTATATACAGGGTCAGTACCATATTAACAATGTACAGGGATACTGGAGTGATGGAGGTAGATATGTATAGGGGTAAGGTGACTATATACAGGGTCAGTACCATATTAACAATGTACAGGGATACTGGAGTGATGGAGGTAGATATGTATAGGGGTAAGGTGACTATACACAGGGTCAGTACCATATTAACAATGTACAGGGATACTGGAGTGATGGAGGTAGATATGTATAGGGGGAAGGTGACTATATACAGGGTCATTTCCAGTACCATATTAACAATGTACAGGGATACTGGAGTGATGGAGGTAGATATGTATAGGGGGAAGGTGACTATATACAGGGTCAGTACCATATTAACAATGTACAGGGATACTGGAGTGAGGGAGGTAGATATGTATAGGGGTAAGGTGACTATATACAGGGTCAGTACCATATTAACAATGTGCAGGGATACTGGAGTGATGGAGGTAGATATGTATAGGGATAATCATACTATATACAGGGTCAGTACCATATTAACAATGTGCAGGGATACTGGAGTGATGGAGGTAGATATGTATAGGGGGAAGGAGACAGGGATACTGGAGTGATGGAGGTAGATATGTATAGGGGGAAGGTGACTATATACAGGGTCAGTACCATATTAACAATGTGCAGGGATACTGGAGTGATGGAGGTAGATATGTATAGGGGGAAGGAGACAGGGATACTGGAGTGATGGAGGTAGATATGTATAGGGGGAAGGAGACAGGGATACTGGAGTGATGGAGGTAGATATGTATAGGGGTAAGGTGACTAGGCAACAGGATAGAAGATAGACAGAGTAGCAGCAGTTTGTATGTGAGTGGGGGGGTGTAGAGTCAGTATAAATGTATATGCATTTCATGTGTGAGTGAGCAAATGATGGAGTGAGTATTTGTGTGAGTTGGAGTGAAAATGGAGTGTGTCAGTGTGTCGGGCCCTGTGAGTGTATATAGAGTGCAAAAATTAAATATCAATAAAGATACAATCTTAATTAAGATAGCCCGTTTAGCTATTTGTCAGTCTTATTTATTGGGGATAGAAGCTGTTCAAGAGCCTGTTGGTGCCAGACTTGATGCTCCGGTACCTCTTGCCGTGGGCAGCAGAGAAAATAATCTATGGCTTGGGTGGTTGGAGTCTAACAATTTTCCAGGCCTTCCTTTCACACTACCTGATATAGAGGTCCTGGATGGCAGGGAGCTCGGCCCCAGTGATGTACTGGGCTGTTCGCACAACCATCTGTAGTGCCATGCGATCGAGGGTGGTGCTATTAACCAGAGACACCTGAAACCCCACCTCTTTAAGGAATACCTAGGATAGGATAAAGTAATCCTTCTGACCCCCCCCCCCCCCTTAAAAGATTTAGATGCACTATTGTAAAGTGGCTGTTCCACTGGATGTCATAAGGTGAATGCACCAATTTGTAAGTCGCTCTGGATAAGAGCGTCTGCTAAATGACTTAAATGTAAATGTAATGCAGCGTCAATATACTCTCAATGTAGAACCATTGAGGATTTGAGGGCCCATGCCAAACTTGTTCAACCTCCTGAGGGGGAAGAGGCACCGTCAGGCCTTGTTCCTGTGTGTTTGGACCATTTTAAGTCTTTAATGATTTGGACACAGAGGAACTTGAAGCTGTCTACCTGCTCCACTGCCGCCCCGTCGATGTGGATGGGGGCATGGTCGCCCCTCCGTTTCCTCTGTAATCCGTAACGGACTGTAGCCCCTGCCACATGCGGCGGGCGTCGGAGCCTGTGTGATAGGATTCTACTTTGTTCCTACATTTTCCTGTTGCTCGTTTAATGACTATGCGGAGGTCATAGCAGGCCTTCTGGTACTTATTCCTGTCTTCGGCCGTAGCCTCAGGGTTGTCTACGATAGCGCTGTGTGCGGTAGCCTTGCTCTTTAGTTTAGCACCAACCTCTGTGTTAATCCGGAGCTTTTGATTGGGGAAGCAGCGAACCCTCCCCGGGGGGACAACGTCGTCGGTTTCTAATGAAGCCAGTGACTGAGGTGGTAAACTCGTCAATGTTATCGGAGGAGTCTCCAAACATAATCAAATCAACACTAGCAAAGCAGTCTTAAAGCATAACCTCTGATTCCGGTGACCATTTCTCAACGGAGCAAATCGCACGTACTTCCTGTTTCAGCTTCTGCTTGTAAACAGGAAGCAAGTGAACGGAGTCATTATCTGATTTACCGAATGGAGTTGGATAGCCGTATGGGGTCTGAGAGCCATGTTTCTGAAAGGCAAAATAATATTGCAGTTCTGAGAGTCCCGTTGGTTGTGAATCCATGATCGGAGGTCCTCCGTCTTATTATCTAGTGACTGTACATTAGCCAGTAGAATGGAGGGACGATCAGAGGTCCTCCATCTTATTATCTAGTGACTGTACATTAGCCAGTAGAATGGAGGGACGATCAGAGGTCCTCCATCTTATTATCTAGTGACTGTACATTAGCCAGTAGAATTGAGGGACGATCAGAGGTCCTCCGTCTTATTATCTAGTGACTGTACATTAGCCAGTAGAATGGAGGGACGATCAGAGGTCCTCCGTCTTATTATCTAGTGACTGTACATTAGCCAGTAGAATTGAGGGACGATCAGAGGTCCTCCGTCTTATTATCTAGTGACTGTACATTAGCCAGTAGAATGGAGGGACGATCAGAGGTCCTCCGTCTTATTATCTAGTGACTGTACATTAGCCAGTAGAATGGAGGCACGATCAGAGGTCCTCCGTCTTATTATCTAGTGACTGTACATTAGCCAGTAGAATGGAGGGACGATCAGAGGTCCTCCGTCTTATTATCTAGAGACTGTACATTAGCCAGTAGAATGGAGGGACGATCAGAGGTCCTCCGTCTTATTATCAAGTGACTGTACATTAGCCAGTAGAATGGAGGGACGATCAGAGGTCCTCCATCTTATTATCTAGTGACTGTACATTAGCCAGTAGAACGGAGGGACGATCAAAGGTCCTCCATCTTATCTAGTGACTGTACACTAGCCAGTAGAATGGAGGGACGATCAGAGGTCCTCCATCTTATTATCTAGTGACTGTACATTAGTCAGTAGAATGGAGGGACGATCAGAGGTCCTCCATCTTATTATCTAGTGACTGTACATTAGTCAGTAGAATGGAGGGACGATCAGAGGTCCTCCATCTTATCTAGTGACTGTACACTAGCCAGTAGAATGGAGTGACGATCAGAGGTCCTCCGTCTTATTATCTAGTGACTGTACATTAGCCAGTAGAATGGAGTGACGATCAGAGGTCCTCCGTCTTATTATCTAGCGACTGTACACTAGCCAGTAGAATGGAGGGACGATCAGAGGTCCTCCATCTTATTATCTAGTGACTGTACATTAGCCAGTAGAATGGAGGGACGATCAGAGGTCCATCTTATTATCTAGTGACTGTACATTAGCCAGTAGAATGGAGGGACGATCAGAGGTCCTCCATCTTATTATCTAGTGACTGTACATTAGCCAGTAGAATGGAGGGACGATCAGAGGTCCTCCATCTTATTATCTAGTGACTGTACACTAGCCAGTAGAATGGAGGGACGATCAGAGGTCCTCCATCTTATTATCTAGTGACTGTACACTAGCCAGTAGAATGGAGGGACGATCAGAGGTCCTCCGTCTTATTATCTAGTGACTGTACATTAGCCAGTAGAATGGAGGGACGATCAGAGGTCCTCCATCTTATTATCTAGTGACTGTACACTAGCCAGTAGAATGGAGGGACGATCAGAGGTCCTCCATCTTATTATCTAGTGACTGTACACTAGCCAGTAGAATGGAGGGACGATCAGAGGTCCTCCGTCTTATTATCTAGTGACTGTACATTAGCCAGTAGAATGGAGGGACGATCAGAGGTCCTCCATCTTATTATCTAGTGACTGTACACTAGCCAGTAGAATGGAGGGAAGAGGTGGCAGGTTTTCCCTTCACCTTAATCTCACCAGGATCCCACCTCTTGCCTCGGTAACACCGGTGTTTCCTCTTGGCCTGAGAATTGGGTTGGATTTACAGAGAACCCAGTGCAGATATGTTTAAGTAGAAGCCTGAGTTGGGCTAAGTAACTGCTGATCTGATGTTCAAGAAATAAGTGGATACATTGTAGAATATTTTTACTGTATTAACAAAGTAATCACAAAATAGCAAAGTCGGGTCAGAGCTTCCTGTACGGTGCCATCTTCATCATCTTGATATCTGGAAGGAGTCAGAGTGCAGGATATGACACTAAAGTCTTCATACTCAGAGAAACCCCTGAGGGGAGGTTACGTGAGTTAGACTAGAAGACTTAGACACTTCATGAACTGCTTCGCTTGCCTCCATCACACGCACCACAGACTTTGGACTGATCTGAATTTTTATGTAGACTAATTACCTTATGAATCTTTTTGTGTGTACTCAGAAACTAACTAGGACTTCTATTTACTGTATTTATTTTCTCATGCTTTAAAAGCCTAGTAGACTTCTAGACTCTCTCACCTTATTCTGTTGGGGCGAGTGACTCTTTGAACTTACAATGGCTAGCCCCAAGATATTTTTCTTTTTTAGTTCCATGACTCCTGCGTGCTTTGTTGATTGTGAACTTGCTCATTTACCTGACCTTGGGACAGAATGTTTGTTCCCACACTCAGGACTCTGACTCTATTGGTTACACAGAATCTTGGCCTCCCACCCTATTCTAAACACCTCTCGCCGGCTTTGTCTTCATGTTACCTGATGAAATTGCTGTACAACATGATCTTGTTGCCATCTGATGCACATTGATGTCATAAATCAGCACTGCAGATCTCTCCCTGTCCTCTGCTTTAAACGTCAATGAACACGCCTTCCTTTAGGACCCAGCCTCTGTAAATTATCATAGAATCAGCTTGATCCCCTCTGTCGAAAATGCTTGGACCCTATTTTATATTTTCTGTGGTATTTTCTATTTAACTAGGCAAGTCAGTTAAGAACAAATTGTTATTTACAATGACGGCCTAGGAACAGTGGGTTAACTGCCTTGTTCAGGGGCAGAACGACAGATTTATACCTTGTCAGCTCGGGGATTCGATCTAGCAACCTTTCTGTTACTGGCCCAACACTAACCACTAGGCTACCTGCCGCCCCATTAACAGGTTCAACCCTGATCTGGCAGAGTTGCTCCACCTCAAGAACACCATTTGGCAAAATGCTCAGAACACAAATATTCAGGCCGACTTGCTGTCGTTCAGGTTTTCTGTTTTCCTAGAGCTAGCCGCTCTACCAGAGTCTTGGTGGTTCTAAGAATTTTTGCTCTGACATACACTGTCAACTGTGGGACCTTATATAGACAGGTGTGCTTTTCCAAATCATGTCCAATCAATTGAATTTACCACAGGTGGACTACAATTAAGTTGTAGAAACGTCTTAAGGATGATCAATGGAAACCGGATGCACCTGAGCTCAATTTCGAGTCTCATAGCAAAGGGTCTGAATACTTAATAAAGTATGTTTTTTTTTTTTATATATATATATATATATATATATATCTCAGACCATTCATCTCAATTTTCACCTAAATTACATACCCAAATCTAACTGCCTGTAGCTCAGGACCTGAAGCAAGGATATGCATATTCTTGAAACAATTTTAAAAGGAAACACTTTGAAGTTTGCAGAAAGGTGAAATTAATGTAGGAGAATAAAACACATTAACATGTCAACATTTTTTTTGCATCATCTTTGAAATGCGAAAGGGCCCATACAATGATCTAGGATGCTGGGTGTAATTTAGATG
The DNA here is from genome assembly GCF_045679555.1 of Salvelinus alpinus. Taxonomy (NCBI): domain Eukaryota; kingdom Metazoa; phylum Chordata; class Actinopteri; order Salmoniformes; family Salmonidae; genus Salvelinus; species Salvelinus alpinus. The sequence continues at coordinate 403,801 of NC_092093.1, read as the reverse complement.
TCCACAAGAGGGAAGCAGTGTGTGCAAAATGTCAGACATACTTTCAAGAATGAGAGCTCTACATAATATGTTGTATCAGTCTCCCAGGTGTCCCTCAGGAGTTTGACCAGATGTGCCCAAGTGGCCAAACTGGTCACTTGATACATTTCCAAGTACACAACTATAGAGAACATACTATTTTATTACCACAGAATTTTTGTACATTTACACACTCCTAGGAATGTCATACATTATGGATCATTAGCTTCCTACATACAGGTACTAACCTTCACAGCTCTATAGATGGCTAGGCTGGGGCTGGACTCAGAGACAGCAGAGGGGTCAGACTGGAGAAGCCAGTTCCTACATTTGAATGAGTGGGGGATGGAGGACCTCAATGCCTCAGGTCTATAGATTATAAACTCAGCAGTGTGAAGGTCCTAGGCTGGCCTGGTTGGACACACTACCAAATTCTCTAAATCGATGTTGGGAGGCAGCTTATGGTAGAGAAATGAACATTAAGTTCTCTGGCAATAGATCTGGTGGACATTCCTGCAGTCAGCATACCAATTGCATGCACCCTCAAAACTTGACATCTGCGGCATTGTGTTGTGTGACAAAACTGCACATTTTAAAGTGGACTTTTTCTCTTTTACAAGGTGCACCTTTGTAGTAATCATGCTGTTTAATCAGCTTCTTGATGTGCCACACCTGAGAGGTGGATGAATTATCTTGATAAAGGAGAAAAGCTCACTAACAGGGATGTAAAGAAAGTTGTGGAAAACATTTCAGAGAAATTATCTTCGTGAGCATGGAACATTTATGGGATCTTTAATTTCAGCTGATGCGGGTATTTATTTCAGTGTACATTTGCTGCTGCACTACGAACACACAGCGACACAATGGTAGGGACTATCTGAGCTGGGGTCACTGATAAGATATTGTCTCAACGCAGCCTTGAAATATGCACGAACAGTGTCCAGGAGCCAAATTCATTTGGATGGACTCCTTCATTCTTGTAGAGCATTTTCGCTTTCCAAAAAGATGTCAAAGTAAACTATAAAACTCTGCCAACAGAGCTAGTAGTCTGAAGCCAGTAGCCTGCTGGATTTCACAGCCGTGGCCCAGAGACGTTACAGGGCCCCAAATAAATGGCCTCTTTTTAGAATCTTTCAGAGAGCAGTTACTTGAAGCATAGCTGATTGGTCAGACCAACGTTGGACAGTCCACGGGTGCTTCCTGTTTAAAGTTTCTGCATGTAGGTGGGAGGAGCAGAATGGAGGCGTGATGGGATTTACCGACGGGAAGGTGTTGAAGCCACCCCAGAAAGGAGAGCTCATGATGCATGGCACGGGAGATGTGTGGATTCCTCCATTCTACAGGTGTGATCAACAGACAGCTGCTAACCAGAACAGAAGCTTTAGGCTTGTTACAGCACAACAACCTTCTATGAAGAAAATGTTGCTTTAGATGTCAAACTTTTTCATGGTAATGGAGGTTACAATTTTACAAAACACAGAAAATAAATGACTAATCTATTATGGGAAGCTGTAGACTAGTTCTATTTTTTAATTAAATCATTGTAATAACACATTAATGTGTAAGAAAACAAAAACATATCATGTTGATCTGATCAGGGTGCATCTCAAAGTCTAATGGCTTCTCCTCCATCTGATAAGAACACAGCTGATGGTAGTTGTCCACCGTGATGCCGACTAAGAACTTCCTTTCATGAGGAGAGGAAATGAGGCCACAGACTATGGAGAACACCCCACTGTTACATTACTGGCTGTGTGAATGCTACAGCAGTGTTGTACCCTAACAGCAAGGCAACCTAAAACTCTGCTATAATTTACACCCACTCTCCTCCACACAAACACATGCCCTAACCCAACCAGGCACAGTGGTGTTAGTATGTACAATCTGATAATGTGGGTGTTATTCCACTCTGTATGTGTACAGTCTTCTCCTGCATCATCTCAGTCCTCCCAGAATCCTGTTCTACTGTGGGTATGCTTCGATCACCATCGCATGGCCCTGAAACACACAGGTACGATGACTTTACTGTCCATTACATTGAATTAACTGGAAGCGTGTGTTGGTGTAGTGTGAAAGTGTGTTACCTGTCCACCCGCAGCACATGCAGCCACCAGTCCATACTGGCCCCCCTCCTTCTGCAGACGGTGTGCTACCGTGGTTACCAGACGGCAGCCGGTGGCTCCAAACGGATGACCAAGAGACAGACTGCCCCCCCACAGGTTAAACTTCTCCATGGCAGGGGCCCCCACCTAATCACACAGTCAGCAGAGTTAGGGGAAGGAACATCTCTGCTGGACAGACTATGGAAACAAATGGTACTGTAGATCTGGCATGATACAACGGGACATAATGAACAGATCCCATTTCACAGGGTTAGTCGTGAGATAATGAACAGATCACCATTCCACAGGGTTAGTCGTGAGATAATGAACAGATCACCATTTCACAGGGTTAGTCGTGAGATAATGAACAGATCACCATTTCACAGGGTTAGTCGTGAGATAATGAACAGATCCCCATTCCACAGGGTTAGTCGTGAGATAATGAACAGATCCCCATTCCACAGGGTTAGTCGTGAGATAATGAACAGATCCCCATTCCACAGGGTTAGTCGTGAGATAATGAACAGATCACCATTCCACAGGGTTAGTCGTGAGATAATGAACAGATCACCATTCCACAGGGTTAGTCGTGAGATAATGAACAGATCCCCATTCCACAGGGTTAGTCGTGAGATAATGAACAGATCACCATTTCACAGGGTTAGTCGTGAGATAATGAACAGATCACCATTCCACAGGGTTAGTCGTGAGATAATGAACAGATCCCCATTCCACAGGGTTAGTCGTGAGTTAATGAACAGATCCCATTCCACAGGGTTAGTCGTGAGATAATGAACAGATCACCATTTCACAGGGTTAGTCGTGAGATAATGAACAGATCCCCATTTCACAGGGTTAGTCGTGAGATAATGAACAGATCCCCATTCCACAGGGTTAGTCGTGATATAATGAACAGATCACCATTTCACAGGGTTAGTCGTGAGATAATGAACAGATCCCATTTCACAGGGTTAGTTGTGAGATAATGAACAGATCACCATTTCACAGGGTTAGTCGTGACATAATGAACAGATCCCATTTCACAGGGTTAGTCGTGAGATAATGAACAGCATTATTTCTGCTTCTTAGGACAGATCACCATTTCACAGGTGTTCGCATCTTTCGAATTTTGGAAGTGGAGGGGACACTTGGCCCCTAACATGCAAAGAAAGGGTGGAGCTCTTTGTTCCAGTTTCGATCTCTTCTCTTAAACACTCTGTAACTTTGGCAACGACGCATTTAACCCTCCCGCTTTGGGCTGGATTTGTCATCATGCATAATCTATGAGCAAATTTACTGTTTTACCTCAATTGGTTTCAAACTAGGGATTTTGTGGCCAACTTATCTTGAAGCTGTGCAGCACAATTTTTCCTAAGTTTTCCCCATGTGAGCAAACCCCTTAGCAACTAGAGTTCCAGCCAATGAGCTTCAGCCGCCTGCCATTTGAGTGACAGCTGGCGAGATGAAAACACAGCAGAGAGAAAGCAATGCCGTGCTGCACAGATATGTAGTGTGTGATTATCAGGACGGTTTGGGCTTTTGAGTGATACTTTCAGGACTATAAAGCAGATCTTCCGGAAAGTCTAACACACATGTACCCTGAACTTAATTGAGCATTTGACCAATTACACAAGGCTTTAGTTGTGGGTTAACAGAGATTAGGAATGGGGAAAACCTGTTGTAAACAGAACGTGGATGAGGCAGAAACAACTCTGAAACCCACTATATTTCCTACCTTGTAAACTCAGCAAATAAATAAACATCCTCACTGTCAACTGCGTTTATTTTCAGCAAACTTAACATGTGTAAATATTTGTACGAACATAAAAAGATTCAACAACTGACAAACTGAACAAGTTCCACAGACATGTGACTAACAGAAATGGAATAATGTGTCTCTGAACAAAGGGGAGGTCAAAATCAAAAGTAACAGTCTGGTGTGGCCACCAGCTGCATTAAGTACTGCAGTGCGTCTCCTCATGGACTGCACCAGATTAGCCAGTTCTTGCTGTGAGATGTTACCCCACTCTTCCACCAAGGCACCGGCAAGTTGCCGAACATTTCTGGGGGGAATGGCCGTAGCCCTCACCCTCCGATCCAACAGGTCCCAGACGTGCTCAATGGGATTGAGATCCGGGCTCTTCGCTGGCCATGGCAGAACACTGACATTCCTGTCCTATCACGCACAGAACGAGCAGTATGGCTGGTGGCATTGTCATGCTGGAGGGTCATGTCAGGATGAGCCTGCAGGAAGGGTACCACATGAGGGAGGAGGATGTCTTCCCTGTAACACACAGCGTTGAGATTGCCTGCAATGACAACAAGCTCAGTCCGATGATGCTGTGACACACCACCCCAGACCATGACGGACCCTCCGCCTCCAAATCGATCCCGCTCCAGAGTACAGGCCTCGGTGTAAAGCTCATTCCTTCGACGATAAACACGAATCCGACCATCACCCCTGGTGAGACAAAACCGCGACTCGTCAGTGAAGAGCATTTTTTGCCAGTCCTGTCTGGTCCAGCGACGGTGGGTTTGTCCCCATAGGCGACGTTGTTGCCGGTGATGTCTGGTGAGGACTTGCCTTACAACAGGCCAACAAGCCCTCAGTCCAGCCTCTCTCAGCCTATTGCGGACAGTTTGAGCACGGATGGAGGGATTGTGCGTTTCTGGTGAAACTCTGGCAGTTGTTGTTGCCATCCTGTACCTGTCCCGCAGGAGTGATGTTCAGATGTACCGATCCTGTGCAGGTGTTGTTACACGTTGTCTGCCACTGCGAGGACGATCAGCTGTCCATCCTGTCTCCCTGTAGCACTGTCTTAGGCGTCTCACAGTACGGACAGTGCAATTTATTGCCCTAGCCACATCTGCAGTCCTCATGCCTCCTTGCAGCATGCCTAAGGCACGTTCACGCAGATGAGCAGGGACCCTGGGCATCTTTCTGGTGGTGTTTTTCAGAGTCAGTAGAAAAGCATCTTTAGTGTCCTATGTTTTCGTAACTGTGACCTTAATTGCCTACCGTCTGTAAGCTGTTAGTGTCTTAGCGACCGTTCCACTGGTGTATGCTCATTAATTGTTTATGGTTCATTGAACAAGCATGGGAAACTGTGTTTAAACCTTTTACAATGGAGATCTGTGAAGTTATTTGGATTTTTTTTTAATTCTCTTTGAAAGACAGGGTCCTGAAAAAGAAACGTTTCTTTTTTTCCTGAGTATATATATATAGTTAATATTTTACCTTGGCCTTCCGTCCCATGTAGGTCTGTGCAAACCAGTCTGAATCCAACGCTTTCAGGTTAGCCATGATCTGGCCCTGTTAACAAACACACAGCAGTGTTACTATAGATAAGAGGGGAAACATTGAGTCCTGGTATAGAACAGAGCAGTGAACTCAATATCACACAATCAGTACGTTGTCAAATCTAAACATCTAAATCCAATCGAATTTCACCCCGAATACAACACAGACTTAACAGAAAAATGCTTAAACTTTTAGGTGCAGAGTTCAACAATAATAATAGAAAATACACAAGAATGGAGCTACAGTTGAAGCCGGAAGTTTACATACACCTTAGCCAAATACATTTAAACTCAGGTTTCGCAATTCCTGACAATTAATCCTAGTAAAAATTCCCTGTCTTAGGTCAGTTAGGATCACCACTTTATTTTAAGAATGTGAAATGTCAGAATAATAGTAGAGAGAATGATTTATTTCAGCTTTGATATATTTAGTCACATTCCCAGTGGATCAGAAGTTTACATACACTCAATTAGTATTTGGTAGCATTGCCTTTAAATTGTTTAACTTGGGTCAAACGTTTTGGGTAGCCTTCCACAAGCTTCCCACAATAAGTGATTTTTGGCCCATTCCTCCTGACAGAGCTGGTGTAACTGAGTCAGGTTTGTAGGCCTCCTTGCTCGCACATGCTTGGGGAACACAAATGTTCTATTCGATTGAGGTCAAGGCTTTGTGATGGCCACTCCAATACCTTGACTTTGTTGTCATTAAGCCATTTTGCCACAACTTTGGAAGTATGCTTGGGGTCATTGTCCATTTGGCAGACCCATTTGCGACCAAGCTTTAACTTCCTGTCTGATGTCTTGAGATGTTGCTTCAATATATCCACATAATTTTCCTCCCTCATGATGCCATCTATTTTGTGAAGTGCACCAGTCCCTCCTGCAGCAAAGCACCCCCACAACATGATGCTGCCACCCCCGTGCTTCACGGTTGGGATGGTGTTCTTCGGCTTGCAAGCCTCCCCCTTTTTCCTCCAAACATAACGATGGTCATTATGGCCAAACAGTTCTACTTTTGTTTCATCAGACCAGAGGACATTTCTCCAAAAAGTACGATCTTTGTCCCCATGTGCAGTGGCTTCTTCCTTGCTGAGCGGCATTTCAGGTTATGTCGATATAGGACTCGTTTTACTGTGGATATAGATACTTTTGTACCTGTTTCCTCCAGCATCTTCACAAGGTCCTTCGCTGTTGTTCTGGGATTGATTTGCACTTTTCACACCAAAGTACGTTAATCTCTAGGAGACAGAATGTGTCTCCTTCCTGAGCGGTATGACGGCTGCGTGGTCCCATGGTGTTTATACTTGCGTACTATTGTTTGTACAGATGAACGTGGTACCTTCAGGCGTTTGGAAATTTCTCCCAAGGATGAACCAGACTTGTGGAGGTCTACAATTTTTTCCCCCAGAGGTCTTGGCTGATTTCTTTAGATTTTCCCATGATGTCAAGCAAAGAGGCACTGAGTTTGAAGGTAGACCTTGAAATACATCCACAGGTACACCTCCAATTGACTCATGATGTCAATTAGCCTATCAGAAGCTTCTAAAGCCAACCCTAACCCAAAACCAGATCAATGGGGAGCTACAGTACCAGTCCAAAGTTTTAGAACATCTACTCATTCAAGGGTTTCTTATTTTTACTATTTTCTACATTGTAGAAAATAATGGAATCATGTAGTAACCAAAAAAAGTGTTAAATTCAAATATACTTTATATTTGAGATTCTTCAAAGTAGCCACCATTTGCCTTGATGACAGCTTTGCACACACCTCATAAGGTATTTGAGGTAGATATGTACATGAAGGCAGGGTAAAGTGACTAGGCATCAGGATAGATAAGAGTCAAATAAAGAACAGCATATGAATAGTGTGAAAGTGTGTCAAATCAAATTGTACTGGTCACATGCACGTATGTGTTTGTGAGAATGTGTGAGGGAGGGAGTGACAGTGTAGTGTGTATAGAAAGTAGTGTGTGAGAGAGGGAGTGACAGTGTAGTGTGTATAGAAAGTAGTGTGTGAGAGAGGGAGTGACAGTGTAGTGTGTATAGAAAGTAGTGTGTGAGAGAGGGAGTGACAGTGTAGTGTGTATAGAAAGTAGTGTGTGAGAGAGGGAGTGACAGTGTAGTGTGTATAGAAAGTAGTGTGTGAGAGAGGGAGTGACAGTGTAGTGTGTATAGAAAGTAGTGTGTGAGAGAGGGAGTGACAGTGTAGTGTGTATAGAAAGTAGTGTGTGGGTGTAGGGTCAGTACAGCTAGTTCTGGTACCATTAAGATGTTCTGGGCAAGACGAAAGAAGCTGATCATGGACTTCAGTTAAAGGCGGGCCGAACAGGCACCCATTAACATAGACGGGACTGTAGTGGAGCGGGTCGAGAGTTAAGTTCCTTAGTGTCCACATCACCAACGAACTATCATGGTCCAAACACACCAAGACAGTCGCGAAGAGGGCACGACAACATATTTTCCCCCTCAGGAGACTGAAAAGATTTTGCATGGGTCCCCAGATTCTCAAAAAGTTCTACAGCTGCACCATCGAGAGCATCCTGACCAGTTGCATCACCGCCTGGTATGGCAACTCTCAGCATTTGACCTTGAGGCGCTACAGAGGGTAGTTCGTTCTGCCCAGTACATCACTGGGGTTGAGGTTCCTGCCATTCAGGACCGGTGCATTTGCCATACCAAGGGGTGATGCAGCCAGTCAAGATGCTCTCGACGGTGTAGCTGGAGGATCTGAGGGTCCATGCCAAATCTTTAACCTCCTGAGGGAGAAGAGGCGCTGCCATGCCATCTTCATGACTGAGTTGGTGTGCGGGGACCATGTCAAGTCCTTAGTGATGTGGACACTGAGGAACTGGAAGGATCTAGATCTTATACTGAGCTCCACAAAGGAGAGCCAACATGTAGAATACACACACACACGACAGAGTTACTCACGGCAAAGGCCTCATGGAACTCGAAGACATCGATGTCATCCATAGTCAACCCTGCACGTGCCAGAACTTTCGGGGTTCCATATGCTGGCCTGAAGAGGAGAAACAAACTCATGACCTCGTCATCATCCTCCTCTAAGGTTATATAGAGCATAGAGCTACTATAGCTGTGTTAAAGTTCAGGTCTGTATGTCCGGGTTACTCACCCAAGCAGCAGCTGGTCTTTGGGGTCCTGAGACACGAACACAAAGTCTCTGTAGAACACACACAGCAGATATACAACACACGACTACACTGCAGATACGTTTATGTAGTATAGTGAAGTATAAGAGTACCAATACAGTACCTGAGGTAGGCTTTGGGCTTGTATCCCATGGCCAGGGCTTTCTCTTCTGACATGATGAGGACAGCTGATGCACCATCCGTCTGAGGAACACAATTTAAACTCAGTCATTTGAGGTGTTGAGTAACAGTTCTGTGTGTGTGTGTGTGTATATATATATATGTGTGTGTGTGTGTGTGTGTGTGTGTGTGTGTGTGTGTGTGTGTGTGTACCAGAAAGGAAGAGTTAGCAGCAGTAACAGTGCCATGAGGTTTGATAAAGGCAGGTTTCAGTTTGGCCAGCTGTTCCATGGAGGATGGCCGGATCCCGTTGTCCTTGGTGACCATGTCACGACCTACACACAAACAATATTTGTGATCATCAAAGCAGTCATAGAATGCTCTGTTTGATGCAGGGGTTGCCAAACGTTTTCACTTAGGTCCCCCCTTCCATCATCATCATCATTTCCCCCCCCATTTTAGAAATTGCCCCATGTGCATTTTAACATGCCCCAGTTTGGTAACCACTGGCATGGATTAACTAACCCGCTGGTCACTAGTCTCTCCAACACCCTAAAACCACCATGTGTCACCATGGTTACCTGGCACCTTGAAGCTGATGACGTCACTGAGGAGTCCTGCATCCTGAGCCCGTTTGGCTAGTGTGTGGCACCTTACCTGGCACCTTGAAGCTGATGACGTCACTGAGGAGTCCTGCATCCTGAGCCCGTTTGGCTAGTGTGTGGCACCTTACCTGGCACCTTGAAGCTGATGACGTCACTGAGGAGTCCTGCATCCTGAGCCCGTTTGGCTAGTGTGTGTGATCGTAGAGCGAACTCATCCTGCTCCAGCCGGGTCACTCCGAACGCCGCCGCAAGACGGTCCGCACTGTGACCCATCGTCTCTGCCGTGGAAAACTCTGCTACCGCAGGCAGCTAAACACACACATTATGTAAAAACACTATACAGCGCCTTCAGGAAGTATTCAAACCCCTTGACGTTTTCCACTTTGTTAAGTTACAGCCTTAAATAAAACTACAAAACTGAAATATCACATTTACATAAGTATTCAGACCCTTTACTGAGTACTTTGTTGAAGCACCTTAGGCAGCGATATAGCCTCGAGTCTTGGTATGACGTGACAAGCTTGGCACACCTGTATTTGGGGAGTTTCTCCCATTCTTCTCTGCAGATCCTCTGAAGCTCCGTCAGGTTGGATGGGGAGTGTCGCTGCACAGCTATTTTCAGGTCGCTCCAGAGTTGTTCGATCAGATTCAAGTCCGGGCTCTGGCTGGGACACTCAAGGACATTGAGACTCCTGCATTGTCTTGGCTGTGTGCTTAGGGTCGTTGTCCTGTTGGAAGGTGAACCTCGCCCCGGTTTGACGTCCTGAGCAGGTTTTCATCAAGGATCTCTCTGTACTATGCTCTGTTCATCTTTCCCTTGATCCTGACTAGTCTCCCAGTCCCTTCCGCTGCAAAACATCCCCACAGCATGACGCTGCCAACACCATGCTTCACCGTAGGGATGGTGCCAGGTTTCCTACAAGTGACGCTTGGCATTCAGGCCAAAGAGTTAAATTTTGGTTTCATCAGACCACAGTTCCTCATGATCCAAGCAGGCTGTCATGTGCCTTTTACTGAGGAGTGGCTGCCATCTGGCCACTCTACCATAAAGGCCTGATTGGTGGAGTGCTGCAGAGATGGTTGTCCTTCTGGAAGGTTCTCCCATTTCCACATTGGAACTCTGTCAGAGTGACCATCGGATTCTTGGTCACCTCCCTGAGCCTTAGTGATTCCAAACTTCTTCCATTTAAGATTGATGGAGGACACTGTTCTTGGGCACCTTCAATGCAGCAGACATTTTTTGTACCCTTCCCCAGATCTGTGCCTCGACACAATCTCGTCTTGGAGCTCTACGGACAATTCCTTCGACTGATGGCTTGGTTTTTGCTCTGACATGCACTGTCAACTGTGGGACCTTACATAGACAGGTGTGTGCCTTTCCAAATCATGTCCAATCAATTGAATTTACCACAGGTGGACTCCAATCAAGTTGTAGAAATATCTCAAGGATGATCAATGGAAACAGGATGTACTGGAGCTCGAGTCTCATAGCAAAGACTGAATACTTACGTAAATAAGGATCCGTTTTTATTTTTAATACATTTACAGAAATGTCTAAACCTGTTCACACTTGTTATTATGGGGTATTGTGTGTAGATCGCTGAGGATTTTTATGTATTTAACACATTTTAGATTAAGGCTTTAACGTAACAAAATGTGGAGACAGTCAAGGGGTCTGAATACTTTCCGAAGGCTCTGTATAAAATACACATATACACAAATGACAGTCACACAAATTAATTTCCTGAAGTTGTAGACACGTGATATACATAACACACCTCGGGTGTGAGATGAGCCATCCTGATAGAGCCTATAAGGCTGAGGCGTTGTCCGAGGGTCTTCGCTCTGTTCAGAGCCAACATGGTCTTCCTCATCTTCCTGCTGTGACGAATAGGAACGTCCGACATAAACTCCACCCCTCCAGCAACTATAGTATCACACTGGCCTGATGTGATCAGCCCCACACCTACAACACACACACACACAGTTACTATAGTATCACACTGGCCTGCTGTGATCAGCCCCACACCTACAACACACACACACACAGTTACTATAGTATCACACTGGCCTGCTGTGATCAGCCCCACACCTACAACACACACACATACAGTTACTATAGTATCACACTGGCCTGCTGTGATCAGCCACACAACACACAGACTAGTATGTGGCCATCAATACAGACCGGTACCTGTGGCCATCATGTAATCACTTTGAGCCCCTGTACCAGCTGTCTTTGCCAGGGGACTTGGGTATTCCATCTATGGCAGTGGATGCCTCTCCAGCTACCTCTCCCTGTCCTAGTCAATCAACTGCCTGGGCACTTCCTGGACCACCTCCGCCGTGCTCTCTGGATCGGTAGGATAGTCAGTTTTACAAGGGTATGTTGGCAGCATGAGTGAAGGAAGCTTTTTTGTGAAATAGGAAGCCGATTCTAGATTTAATTTTGGATTGGAGATGCCTAATGTGAGTATGGAAGGAGAGTTTACAGTCTAACCAGACACCTAGGTATTTGTAGTTGTCCACATCAGTCAGAACCGTCCAGAGTAGTGATGCTAGTCGGGCGGGAGGGTGCGGGCAGCGATCGGTTGAAAAGCATGCATTTAGGTTTACTTGCATTTAAGAGCCGTTGGAGGCCACGGAAGGAGAGTTGTATGGCATTGAAGCTCGTTGAGGTTTTTTAACATAGTGTCCAAAGAAGGGCCAGATGTATACAGAATGGTGTCGTCTGCGTAGAGATGGCTCAAGGAATCACCAGCAGCAAGAGCGACATCATTGATGTATACAGAGAAAAGAGTCTGCCCGAGTATTGAACCCTGTGGCACCCCCATAGAGACTGCCAGAGGTCCGGACAACAGGCCCTCCGATTTGACACACTGAACTCTATCTGAGAAGTAGTTTGTGAACCAAGCGAGGCAGTCATTTTAGAAACCAAGGTATTGAGTCTGCCAATAAGAATGCGGTGATTGACAGAGTCGAAAGCCTTGGCCAGGTTGATGAAGACGGCTGCACAGTATTGTCTTTTATCGATGACGGTTTTGGACCTTGAGCTTTGCTGAGGTGCACCCGTGACCAGATCCGAAAACAGATTGCCGATGTGATTGGAGAAGGCATGGTGGAATTTCAAATGGTCGGTGATCTGTTGCTAAAATCTTCGAAAGGAAAGTTAAGGCAGGGCAGGATAGATATAGGTCTATAATAGTTTGGGTCTAGAGTGTCTCCCCCTTTGAAGAGGGGGATGACCGCAGCAGCTTTCCAATCTTTGGGGATCTCAGACGATATGAAAAAGGGGTTGAATAGGCTAGTAATAGGTGTTTCAACAATTTCTGCGGATAATTTTAGAAAGAGAGGGTCCAAATTGTCTAGCCAGGCTGATTTGTGGGGGTCCAGATTTTGCAGCTCTTCCAGAACATCAGCTGTCTGGATTTTGGTGAAGGAGAAGCGGGGGAGGCTTGGGCGAGTTGCTGCTGGGGGTGCTGAGATGTTGGCCGGGGTAGGGGTAGCCAGGAGGAAAGCATGGCCAGCCGTAGAGAAATGCTTATTGAAATTTGCGATTATCGTAGATTTATCGGTGGTGACAGTGTTTCCTAGTCTCAGTGCAGTGGGCAGCTGGGAGGAGGTGCTCTTATTCTCCATGGACTTTAGTGTCACAGAACTTTTTGGAATTAGTGCTACAGGATGCAAATTTCTGTTCGAAAAAGTTAGTCTTAGCTTTCCTAACTGCCTGTGTATATTGGTTCCTGACTTCCCCGAAAAGTTGCATATCGCGGGGGCTAATCGATGCTAATGCAGAACACCACAGGATGTTTTTGTGCTGGTCAAGGGCAGTCAGGTCTGGGGTGAACCAAGGGCTATATCTGTTCTTAGTTCTACATTGTTTAAATGGGGCTTATTTAAGATGGTGAGGAAAGCACTTTTAAAGAGCAACCAGGCATCCTCTACTGACGGGATGAGGTCAATATCCTTCCAGGATACCAGGGCCAGGTCGATTAGAAAGGCCTGCTCGCTGAAGTGTTTTTTACATGCCAAATGGCAAGATAAGCACGACAGCAACAAACGCCGACATTACACATCCGAACAAATTATGAAAGACCAGAATTGTAATTTTGAATTCTGTAAAATGAGTGTGGAAGAAACATGTATTGTTGTCCATCAGCAATGACAAGGGATCTGACAATCTGGATGGAAAATGACTGAGGATAATAGCAGACGACAAGCCACCGGCTCTGACAATCTGGATGGAAAATGACTGAGGATAATAGCAGACGATATTGCCACTCCTATTTGCAACGTCTTCAATTCAAGCCTACGAGAAAGCATGTGCCCTAAAGTCATTCCACTACCTAAGAATAGTAAAGCCCCCTTTACTGTCTCAAATAGCCACCAATCAGCCTGTTACCAACCCTTTGTAGAAGTGTTTTTTGACTAGGCACAATGCTATTTTACAGTAAACAAATTGACAGACGTTCAGCACTCTTATAGGGAAGGACATTCAACAAGCACAGCACTTACACAAATGACTGATGATAAAAATATTGTGGGGGCTGTTTTGTTAGACTTCAGTGCAGCTTTTGACATAGATCAGGTCTGCTGCTGGGAAAACGTATGGCTTTACACCCCCTGCTATAATGTGGATAAAGAGTTACCTGTCTAACAGAACACAGAGGGTGTTCTTTAATGGAAGCCTCTCCAACATAATCCAGGTAGAATCAGGAAATCCCCAGGGCAGCTGTCTAAGCCCCTTTTCTCAATCTTTACTAACGACAGGCTATGAGCCAGTGTCCATGTACGCGGATGACTCAACACGTCAGCTACTGAAATGACTGCAACAGTCAACAAAGAGCTGCAGTTAGTTTGAGTGGGTGGCAAGAAATAAGTTAGGCCTAAATATTTCTTAAACTAAAAGCATTGCATTTGGGACAAATCATTTCATTAAGCCTCAACTAAATCTTTTAATAAATGCTTGGAGTAACCCTGGATTGTAACCTGTCATGGTCAAAACATAGACACAACAGGAGCGAAGATGGGGAGAAGTCTGTCCATAATAAAGCGCTACTCTACCTTCTTAACAGCACTATCAACAAGGCAGGTCCTACAGGCCCTAATTTTGACACACCTGGACAACTGTTCAGTCGTGTGGTCAGGTGCCACAAAAAGGGACTCAGGAAAATTATAACTGGCTGGTCCTTGGATGTACACAGAGCCAATATTAATAATACGCATGTCAATCTCTCCTCCACTTTCAGCCAGGAGAGATTGACTTCATCTACTTGTTATTTATGAGAAGTATTGACATGTTGAAAGCACTGAGCTGTCTGTTTGAACTACTAGCACACAGCTCAAACTCCCATGTATACTCCACAAGACTAGAAGAGACCTCTGGTGGCATCTTCTAGAGGTTGACCGATTAATCGGAATGGCCGAATTCATAACAATCGGAAATCGGTATTTTTGGGGCGCCGATTTTGCCAATATATAACTTTAACTAGGCAAGTCAGTTAAGAACACATTCTTATTTTCAATGACGGCCTAGGAACGGTGGGTTAACTGTCTTGTTCAGGGGCAGAATGACAGATTTTCACCTTGTCAGCTCGGGGGATCCAATCTTGCAACCTTACAGTTAACTAGTCCAACGCTCTAACCACCTGATTACATTGCACTCCACGAGGAGCCCGCCTGCTACGCGAATGCAGTAGAAGCCAAGGTAAGTTGCTAGCTAGCATTAAACTTAACTTAAAAAAACAATCAATTAATCATAATCACTAGTTAACTACACATGGTTGATGATATTACTAGTTTATCTAGCGTGTCCTGGGGGATGATTTAACAAAAGTGCGAAAAAAGCACAATCGTTGGACGACTGTACCTAACCATAAACATCAATGCCTTTCTTAAAATCAATACACAGAAGTATATATATTTTTAAACCTGCATATTTAGCTAAAAGAAATCCAGGTTAGCAGGCAATATTAACCAGGTGAAATTGTGTCACTTCTCTTGCGTTCATTGCACGCAGAGTCAGGGTATATGAAACAGTTTGGGCCGCCTGGCTCATTGCAAACTAATTTGCCAGAATTGTACGTAATTATGACATAACATTGAAGGTTGTGCAATGTAACAGGAATATTTAGACTTATGGATGCCACCCGTTGGATAAAATACCGAACTGTTCCATATTACACTGAAATAAACGTTTTGTTTTCGAAATGATAGTTACCGGATTTGACCATATTAATGACCTAAGGCTCGTATTTCTGTGTGTTATGTTATAATTAAGTCTATGATTTGATAGAGCAGTCTGACTGAGCGATGGTAGCAGCAGCAGGCTTGTAAGCATTCATTCAAACAGCACTTTCCTGCGTTTTGCCAGCAGCTCTTCGCAAGCACAGCGCTGTTTATGACTTCAAGCCTATCAGCCTAATGTCTGGTGTAACCGATGTGAAATGGCTAGCTAGTTAGCGGGGTGCGCGCTAATAGCATTTCAAACGTCACTCGCTCTGAGACTTGGGAGTAGTTATTCCCCTTGCTCTGCAAGGGCTGCGGCTTTTGTGGAGCGATGGGTAACGCTGCTTCGAGGGTGGCTGTTGTCGATGTGTTCCTGGTTCGAGCCCAGGTAGGGGCGAGGGACGGAAGCTATACTGTTACACTGGCAATACTAAAGTGCCTATAAGAACATCCAATAGTCCAACAGATCTTGTGTTCTTGTAGATATGTGGTAGTAGAGTAGATGCCTGAGGGTACACAATGTATTATGAAATCTGTTATGAAAGTATTATAATGTATATCTGCCTAAATGTTGCTGGACCCCAGGAAGAGTAGCTGCTGCCTTGGCAGGAACTAATGGGGGTCCATAATAAACCCCAGGAAGAGTAGCTGCTGCCTTGGCAGGAACTAACGGGGATCCATAATAAACCCCAGGAAGAGTTGCTGCTGCCTTGGCAGGAACTAATGGGGATGCATAATAAACCCCAGGAAGAGTAGCTGATGCCTTGACAGGAACTAATGGGGATCCATAATAAACCCCAGGAAGAGTAGCTGCTGCCTTGGCAGGAACTAATGGGGATCCATAATAAACCCCAGGAAGAGTAGCTGCTGCCTTGGCAGGAACTAATGGGGATCCATAATAAATACAAAAATCACAGACCGATACCTGTGGTCATTATTAGAGACTGGTACCTGTTGTCATAGCGACGTTGGAGGAGATGCAGGCCATGGTGACGGTGTGAGATGGGATCTTATCAGAGAAGCCTGCTCCCAATGAAGCCTGGAAAACACATACACTCACTCTGAATACGTGTGACAGGGAAGGGGGTGGAGTGTGTGTATATAACGTGTGTGTGTGTAACGTATGTGTACCTCTCTAGCCACGTTGCTGGTCTTGACCTCCTGGATGACGGTTCCATAGATGATGTAATCTACTGCATCCTTAGGGAGACTGGTTTTATGCAGCAGACCCCTACAGACACCCCAGTGAGAACGTGTGTATTAAGAGATGTCATTTATTAGGATCCCCATTAGCGACAGCTAGTCTTACCGGGGTCCAACGACGAACAGAAAAAACCATTACATCCATTTATTTTTTATGTTAAGCATCTATCAGTACATACACAGAACGAGCAGGTCACATGGGGGAGAGGCGTTGTGAGATGATGTGTATAGAACAGAGATGACTTACTGCAGCGCTGCTCTGGCAAGGTCATGGGGCATCAGATCAGCATATCTGGAAAAACACACATTTTGAACACACAAGACACATTTTCAACCCCTCCCACCCCAAACCTATGCTCCCAGCCTTACGTGGTTCCTGAGAGGAGGAAAGGTGTCCTGACTCCTTCCACCAGAACTATGTTCTTCACTCCAGGTTTAGCCAATGTCTTCTTACTCTTAGTCTGGACTGGACACACACAGACAAAGAAAATATAGTAGACGGTGTGTGACGTCACGAGCTCAGGGCAGCGATCTCAAAGTGTGAGTGTAGACTCTTACCCTGGGCATGGAGCTGGACTGATGTACTGAGGGAGCGGGTTGCTGTAGAGAAAACAGTCAGAGTGAGTGACAAGGGCTGACCCCATTTTGTCAATTTTTTGGGGGTCAAAAATGTCATTTTTAATTTATGGCACACGATCCACGCCCGTCTGAGAGGACTAATCCATTGAAGGCCACAGGGAAGGCACACCAGTAGTAGCCTACATTTACCGTTAATTACCATCATTTATCTACAATGTTTCATTGGTTACAGTCATTTCTGTTAATGCATTCTATATATCATTCCAGTCTTACCGTTGTCATCGTAGGAGTGGACACGTTGTTTAGGGGGCACAGCCTAGGCTACACCTGAGAAACAGGTTTCGGTTCATTTACGAGTTGTCTATTTATTAATTGTCTCTTGTTTGGAGCGCACCTGTCAATCTTAAGGACACGCACCTGATTACGCATAGAAGTAGTCCTAGTCTAACTGGCCTGCGCGAAAATGTAGGTCTATAGAAATGCCCACCTCGGGATCCGATACTATTTCTGATTGAGAAACTCACCCTCCAGACATTATTTCCTAAAGGTCTAAATGAAATGCCTATGTATGTTGTGAATTTGAACATGAATTATGCCCCCATTTCAGATTACTGTTTTTCGTACGATGTACCCAATGATTGCTCGGTAGGTTGACGTCCTCACTGTGGTTTTACAGACGTGTTTAATACGTCTTATTTACACACTTTAATATTTATGAAATGCATATTGTTATATTTGGTAGCATGTGTTTTTCCTTCGCCTCCAACCCCATTCGATGCGTGGAACGGATGTGGGTGTGGCTAGGTCTACATCAGGGTGCTAATTTAAAACTCACAAAAGCTCTGACGAAGGCCGTGAAGCCAATACGTAAAGCTCTGACGAAAGCCGTGAGGCCAATACGTAAAGCTCTGACGAAGGCCCCGAGGCCGATACGTAAAGCTCTGACGAAGGCCGCGAGGCCGATACGTAAAGCTCTGACGAAGGCCCGGAGGCCGATACGTAAAGCTCTGACGAAGGCCGATACGTAAAGCTCTGACGAAGGCCCCGAGGCCGATACGTAAAGCTCTGACGAAGGCCCGGAGGCCGATACGTAAAGCTCTGACGAAGGCCGATACGTAAAGCTCTGACGAAGGCCCGGAGGCCGATACGTAAAGCTCTGACGAAGGCCATGAGGCCGATACGTAAAGCTCTGACGGAGGCCGATACGTAAAGCTCTGACGAAGGCCGATACGTAAAGCTCTGACGAAGGCCGATACGTAAAGCTCTGACGAAGGCCCCGAGGCCGATACGTAAAGCTCTGACGAAGGCCATGAGGCCGATACGTAAAGCTCTGACGAAGGCCCGGAGGCCGATACGTAAAGCTTATTAAAGATCAGTGATACTATCAAGAACTGAGTGCGGTTTCCTTCATCTTGTTCAACTGTTACCATGGCACCTGCAAAAAAGATTGCTCAGATGTGCGAGTGCCTTTAGAATTTTGATCGAGAAACTCGAGGTGGTGAATTAAGTCATTTTTTCAACAAGTTAAAAAGTCAATTTTTACATCCGTTGAGAATGACAAGAGTTCCTCAACGTAGCCCATTAGAAACATCTTTCCAGATCTCTCCCTTTCCATGACCACTCCGCATGAAACAGGAAGTAATGCTCTGACACAGTGGAAACAGGCTGATTACTTATCCAAATAACATACAGCTGTGTCTGTCCAGAGCCAGAAACTGGGGGCAGAATATTTGACACAATGTTGCTAGTGCACTAGCACAAGCTCTGGGCAGGCCCAAGTTAATACAATGTCTCAAGTTCCTTGCAGACAGGCCATGCATAGCCAATGTGATTTAGAAGATATTTATGTTTATCAGAATATTTTCAACCTGCAATGTTTTTATTTGTTGGTTTTATGTAGGCTATTTTTACATAGTTGGGAAAAATTGAAATACTAGTCGATGTAAATACAATTGCCTTGTCATACTTATTGTTCTATAGGTTCATTTGCGTAATTTTGTGATATGAAGTTGCAGTACGTGTATTTTCTTTAGTCGTCATGTATCTTATTTATCACAGCAGATGCTACAGAGCCTAGCAGGCTATGAGTGGAATAATACCTCATTCTGGACCGCTGGATGTTGGAGTGAAACATGTTCTTCGCACTAGAACCGCCAAGACAGTCAATCTGACAGTTTTCAATAACTTACTTTAAAAAACACCTGAACCCACCTGTCCCTGACTTCTAAATATGCATATTTTACACTAGCAGTACCTTGAGATAAATATCATAAAATACAAACACTGAGCATTTCATCCTCAAAGCGCAATGAGTCAAAATGATAATTTGCATATGTAAATAGTCAGACTTCAAGGAGTACCGATAGCCACCAGTAAATCCAACTAGAAAAGCCTCGTTGGACTAAGGTCTAAGGCAGGGGTCTCCAACTCATTCCATGGAGGGCTTAGTGTCTGCTGGTTTTTCCCTTCCAATTAAAACCTAGACAACCAGGTGAGAGGAGTTCTAATTAGTGACCTTGATTGATGAAGTTAAAGGGAGGCGTGAAATCCCGCAGGCACTCGGCCCGCCGTGGAATGAGTTTGACACAAGTGCTCCAAAGTAAAACTAGAAAATTAAATGTAAATATTTGAAAGAGCATAATAAGAGAAAAAGTGTAAAATAAATTGTACTTGTCGAGTGCCTAAAGCATATGCGTTGGAACAGTTTTTTTATAACAAAACCAGTGAAGGCTCCTCAGAGGACGAAGGGAAGACCATCCTCAGGGAATTTAATAAAAACAAAAATAGTGAAACGTAGGTTTACAGAAGCCTCAACATCACTGTGGTAGCACATTGGTATAGCGGAGGATAGCTTTTATCCGTCCTCCTCTGGGTACATTGACTTCAATAGAAAACCTAGGAGGCTCGTGTTTCTCACCCCCGTCCATAGACTTACACAGTATTTATGACAACTTGCAGAGGACGTCTTCCAACCTATCAAGAGCTCTTGCAGCTTGAAATGACATGTTGTCCACCCAATCAAAGGATCAGAGAATTATTCTAGTACTGAAAGCATAAGCTACAGCTAGCTAACACTGCAGTGCACTGCATAACATGAGGTGAGCAGTTGACTCAGAGAAAGACAATAGTTCAATTAATTTCTTAAAATGAAGAAGCATGAGACAGCTAGCTATATTTTGTTTTATGCAGCTAGTTTAGCCTACTCCGACACCTGGTTCAAACAAAGACGGATGCTATGTTAGCTGGCTATCCAACACTGGAACTCTTCCAAGGCACGGTAAGCTTTTGGTTTTATTAATTTATTGCCATCGGGGCCCGCCGGTGTAACTGCTTACTGTGACTGTACTGCATGACTGCAGCGGATTTACTAACACGTTAGAGTAGCTACACTATATATATATATATACAAAAGTATGTGATCACCCCCTCAATTTGTGGATTCACCTATTTCAGCTACACCTGTTTGACAGGTGTATAAAATCAAGCAACCAGCCATACAACCTCCATAAACAAACATTGGCAGTAGAATGGCCTTATTGAACAGCTCAGTGACTTTCAACGTGGCCTTTCTAACAAGTCAGATTGTCATCAAATTACTGCCCCACTAGAGCTGCCCCGGTCAACTGTAAGTGCTGCCCCGGTCAACTGTAAGTGCTGCCCCGGTCAACTGTAAGTGCTGCCCCGGTCAACTGTAAGTGCTGCCCCGGTCAACTGTAAGTGCTGCCCCGGTCAACTGTAAGAGCTGCCCCGGTCAACTGTAAGAGCTGTTATTATGAAGAAGTGGAACCGTCTAGGAGCAACAACGGCTCAGCAGCGAAGTGGTAGACCACACAAGCTCACAGAACAGGACCACCAAGTACTGAAGCACTTAGCGTGTAAAAACCGTCTGTCCTCGGTTGAAACACTCACTACCGAGTTTCAAACTGCCTCTGGAAGCAACGTCAGCAGAAGAACTGTTCGTCGGGAGCTTCATGAAATGGGTTTCCATGGCTGAGCATCCTCACACAAGCCTAAGCTCACCATGCGCAATGCCAAGTGTCGGCTGGAGTGATGTAAAGCTCACCGCCATTGGACTCTGGAGCAGTGGAAACGCAAAATTTGGAGTGATGAATCACGCTTCACCATCTGGCAGTCCGACAGAAAAATCTGAGTTTGGCGCATGCACTACCTGACACTACCTGACCCAATGCAGAGCCAACTGTAAAGTTGACCGACCTCACTAATGCTCATGGCTGAATGGAAGCAAGTCGCTGAAGCAATGTTCCAACATCTAGTGGAAAGCCTTCCCAGAAGACTGGAGGCTGTTATAGCAGTAAAGTGGGACCAACTCAATATTAATACCCATGAGCAGGTGTCCACATACTTTTGGTAATGTAGTGTATATTGACAATGATGTAGGCTGTGTGTAGCGGTTATGATATGAAGGTTTGGCTTGGAGGGGTTCCCACAAGGTCACAGAAAGCTGATGTGTTATGCACTGAAATCCAGAAGCAAAGCGAAAAGGTGAGAGCTTGTAGATGCGAGAAAGAATTATACAACGAGCAAAATGAACATTCTGTTTGTATGTGGCTGTTATGAAAGTGAACTGTGTGAGATCAGGGGTGCATTCATTCCGTCGATTCTGAAAAACTTTTCTTAAAAACGGAAGCATACCCGAATTTGCTGTTGGACTAACGATTACACCTTAGATCAGCTAGATGCAGGCAAAAGTGTGCAAGGTGGCGTTTAATGTGTTACCATCTGTCAACTTGATTCCGCTAATTTCTCTAGACCTACGTTGTAAACTTTCATTCATAGGCCAGGTTGTATCAACCTCATGATGGGTATAGGGAACATTAGAGTATCATGTAGTAACCTAAACCTGTCAATGTTACATTGAGCTGGGTGAATGGAATATGAATGACAGTCATCCAATACGCTGTAATAGAAATAAGACAATGCCCATTAAAAAAATGTACTATTTGTCCTCATTTTAAAACGGCACCGACCGCTACTGGACTAAAAATACCCAAACCACCAAGGCGCACGTTGAGCAAGACGCTCAATGAAAAAACTAGCAGTAGCCTAAACATCAGCGGTTTGTGAAGTGAAAATCCGCACAAAAGCAATAATACCATTATAATGAATGTGTCGATATGACAGCAGTCACTTACTGGACATCATTTGTGGCCTCGCTCATGCTTACAGTGTGGTGTGGGTTCATGCAAAACAGTCACCACAAGTCACTTTCACGCAACACTTTTCAAACATGTCGATTGCAGCTAAAACAGGTGTTGTGGGTTCTGTTCTAAGTGAATCTGCCCACCTGGCAGTTGCTCCTCCCCCTGGGAGCTGGGTTGCTCCTCCCCCTGGGAGCTGGGTTGCTCCTCCCCCTGGGAGCTGGGCGCAACTTGTCTCTTATGGAATCTTTGCTGCTGCCTTGACCCTCATGTGTCTCTCCTGTAGGCCCTATGTTCTCCTGTAGGCCCTATGTTCTCCTGTAGGCCCTATGTTCTCCTGTAGGACCTATGTTCTCCTGTAGGACCTATGTTCTCCTGTAGGCCCCATGTTCTCCTGTAGGCCCCATGTTCTCCTGTAGGCCCCATGTTCTCCTGTAGGCCCTATGTTCTCCTGTAGGACCCATGTTCTCCTGTAGGACCCATGTTCTCCTGTAGGCCCTATGTTCTCCTGTAGGCCCTATGTTCTCCTGTAGGCCCTATGTTCTCCTGTAGGCCCTATGTTCTCCTGTAGGCCCTATGTTCTCCTGTAGGCCCTATGTTCTCCTGTAGGCCCTATGTTCTCCTGTAGGCCCTATGTTCTCCTGTAGGCCCCATGTTCTCCTGTAGGCCCCATGTTCTCCTGTAGGCCCCATGTTCTCCTGTAGGCCCCATGTTCTCCTGTAGGCCCCATGTTCTCCTGTAGGCCCCATGTTCTCCTGTAGGACCCATGTTCTCCTGTAGGACCCATGTTCTCCTGTAGGACCCATGTTCTCCTGTAGGACCCATGTTCTCCTGTAGGCCCTATGTTCTCCTGTAGGCCCTATGTTCTCCTGTAGGCCCTATGTTCTCCTGTAGGCCCTATGTTCTCCTGTAGGCCCTATGTTCTCCTGTAGGACCTATGTTCTCCTGTAGGCCCTATGTTCTCCTGTAGGCCATCTCCTGAAGCAGCCCCCTATCCACAGACGGGACAGCAGTTGAGAAGGTGAAAAGCTTTAAGTTCCTCGGCGTACACATCACTGACAATCTGAAATGGTCCACCCATACAGACAGTGTGGTGAAGGCGGCGCAAAATCTCCTCTTCAACCTCAGGACGTTGAAGAAATTCGGCTTGGCCCCGAAGACCCTCAAACTTTTACGGAGGCACAATTGAGACCATCCCGTCAGTCTAGATCACCGCCTGATATGGCAACTGCACCGCCTGCAACCGCAGGGCTCTCAAATTTTGTGCACAAATTTGTTTACATCCCAGTTAGAGAGGATTTCTCCTTTGCCAAGATAATCCATCCACCTGACAGGTGTGGCATATCAAGAATCTGATTAAATTGCATGATCATTACACAGATGCAACTTGTGCTCGGGACAATAAAAGGCAACTTTAAACTGTGCAGCTCTCACAACAGAATGCCACAATTGTCTCAAGTTGAGAGAGTGTGCAATAGGTATGCTGACTGAAGGAAAATCCAATAGAGTTATTGCCAGAGAATTGAATGTTAATATTTCTCCCATAAGCCTCCTCTAACGTCGTTTCAGAGAACTTGGCAGTACATCGAACCGGCTTCACAACAACTTCAGCTCAGGACCGTCTTCACCTGTGGGATCATCTGGGGGGGGGGGGTGGGGGGTGCTGTGGAGCATTTCTGTCTGTAATAAAGCCCTTGTGTGTGGAATAACTCATTCTGATTGGGTGGCCCTGGTGGGTCTGGCTCCCCAGTGGGTGGGTCTGGCTCCCCATTGGCTGGCCGATTGAATTCATTCTTATGTAAATCAGTAAATTCTTTAAAATTGTTACATTTACTTTCGTCAGTATATAAGGCAAAATGAAACATTTGTTCACAAAAAATATTGTTCTCACATAGTGTTATGTAACACTGTAAATTATAGGAATTTGTGGTTTTGGGTGGATTTTTCCTTTACATTTAGTTTTGGCATCTTTTACTTTCAGTTTTGTACTCTAGCTTTAAACAATATTTTTGGTTATGTAAAATATATTTCACAGCAGTTTAAATGTCATAAACTGAAATTAGGCAAAGCATTACAATTTTAGCAACCGGGAAATGGCGGCACGATTTCTACATAGTGCATCTTTATTCCCCCTCTTTAAAAATGTTCAACAAAAATGTCATCTGTCACATATGGACATGCTTGCAGGAGGTGTGCTATTTAGAATGATGTTTTCCCACGAATTGCATTAATGCCCTAACGCATATGGGTCCGGTAAATGTCTCAAATGTCTGATCAATTCATATGCCGCTGGCCACTTGTCCAAAACCCTGTTTGGTGTGTGTGTGTGTGTGTCTCACCATACTGTACAGCCCAGGCAGGGTTGACTGGAGGACAGCACCGTAGAGAGTTCATCAACATGGACGCCATTTTATCTGTCAACACAAACAATGTGGTCCATATCAATAGAGTAGGAAGTGCAGTAATCCAGTAGTTTTGCCCTACAGCTACTATGAACACGATGAGTTGAACATAACCTGGATGTGACGCAGTAGCCACTCTACAGAGACTGACGCATGTTGCGGTTAAAGCTACTTCGTAACTGTAGTTTCTATAATGTGTTGATTTACTGTGTGTTATAGATATGGAGATTATGATGACAGAGAACCACTGAGGTAACGTTATAGGATTTAACCTACTAGACATTACAACCAGCCCCACCCTCAACCCAGCGGTGACCCTTCACCCAGATCCCCTTCCAGAGAATGACAAGGGCAGAGTGTGACGAGACACGGTCTAACCCTGTACACACCAACGCTAGCGGGACTTCATTAATTCACAGCCACCCAACATCACACAAAAAACACACAACATACAGATTATGGGTTAATTAACTAGCTGGCTAATTAGCTAGCTAGTATACATTCCGTAGCTAGAGCGTTAAACGAGTCTTGCCAGTTTCTGGCAGCATGTGGTTGGGCAAACATTGTTAGTAGGTGTAGTTAAATGTATCCCAATGTTGCATTAAAGTTGGTTAGTGCAACTAACGCTCTTTACCTGTAACTTTAATCTGTCTCCCGGCAGAGCACTCCTGTCGGTATGTCTCTCTGGCGTCTGTGCCTGAATCAGATGCTAACTATAAAACCGCTTGTGTTCTAAGGACCCTTAAAGGGTTTTGGTTGTCCTAAGAGAAGCCCAATTTAAAGCGTGGAAAACTCATGAGGTATGAAACCTATTTTTACCTTTCACTGGAGATAATATCATAAAATCTAACTAAAGATTTACAAAAATTTTACTTTTCACTAATTCAACGAAAATATATTAATACATTTCTTAACGGCGCTCTTTCGTCTCCTCTCTGAGTTGTAAACGGGTCCTTCTCACACTTGACACCACAGATAAAACAATGAGCCAGATATTTCAACAGATGTAAAAATATGAAGCATCCGGTTGATGTTTACACTCACTACCAAATATGGTGATGAGAGGATGCCCAGTGGCGAAGGTGGAGCAAGATGGATTAAAAGGCCTACATTCTGCAAATGTTCTCATCGATGGCACATTTAATCTCCATACAATTTTCTGATTCCTTCCAAAAAAAAAATCTTTAACAGAGTAGACTGCGTTTTAGAATCAGTAACAAACAGAGTGGATTGCGTTTTGTAGACTTTACCCGTTGCAAAAGGTTATTAGAAATGTAGTTGTTTAGCAGGAGTGCTAGGGCGAATTGCAGTGGTAGAAAAGTACCCAATTGTCACACTTCAGTAAAAATAAAGATACCTTAATAGAAAATGAGTCAAGTAAAAGTGAAAGTCACCCAGTAAAATACTACTTGAGGAAAAGTCAAATTAGTTGGCTTTAAATATACGTAAGTATCAAAAGTAAATGTAAAAGTATAAATCATTTCAAAGTCCTTATACAGTTGAAGTCAGAAGTTTACATACACCTCAGCCAAATACATTTAAACTCAGTTTTTCACAATTCCTGACATTTAATCCTAGTAAAAATTCCCTGTCTTAGGTCAGTTAGGATCACCACTTTATTTTAAGAATGTGAAAGGTCAGAATAATAGTAGAGAGAAATATTTATTTCAGCTTGTATTTCTTGAGTCACATTCCCAGTGGGTCAGAAGTTTACATAAACTCAATTAGTATTTGGTAGCATTGCCTTTAAATTGTTTAAGTTGGGTCAAATGTTTTGGGTCGCCTTCCACAAGCAAATAAATTAGGTGAATTTTAGCCCATTCCCCCTGAAAGAGCTGGTGTAATTTTTATTTTACCTTTATTTAACTAGGCAAGTCAGTTAAGAATAAATTCTTATTTTCAATGACGGCCTACGAACAGTGGGTTAACAGTGGGTTAACGACAGATTTCTACCTTGTCAGCTCGGGGATTCAATCTTGCAACCTTTCGGGTTACAAGTCCAATGCTCTAACCACTAGGCTACCTGCCGCCACTGAGTCAGGTTTGTAGGCCTCCTTGCTCGCACACGCTTTTTCAGTTCTGCCCACAAATTTTCTATAGGATTGAGGTCAGGGCTTTGTGATGGCCACTCCAATACCTTGACTTTGTTGTCCTTAAGCCATTTTGCCACAACTTTGGAAGTATGCTTGGGGTCATTGTCCATTTGGAAGACCCATTTGCTACCAAGCTTTAACTTCCTGACTGATGTCTTGAGATGTTGCTTCAATATATCCACATCATTTTACTTCCTCATGATGCCATCTATTTTGTGAAGTGCACCAGTCCCTCCTGCAGCAAAGCACCCCCACAACATGATGCTGCCACCCCCATGCTTCACGGTTGGGATGGTGTTCTTCGGCTTGCAAGCCTCCCCCTTTTTCCTCCAAAGAGAACGATGATCATTATGGCCAAACAGTTCTATTTTTGTTTAATCAGACCAGAGAACATTTCTCCAAAAGGTACGATCTTTGTCCCCATGTGCAGTTGCAAACCGTAGTCTGGCTTTTTTAATGGAGCTTTTGGAGCAGTGGCTTCTTCCTTGCTGAGCGGCATTTCAGGTTATGTCGATATAGCACTCGTTTTACTGTGGATATAGATACTTTTGTACCTGTTTCATCCAGCATCTTCACAAGGTCCTTTGCTGTTGTTCTGGGATTGATTTGCACTTTTCACACCAAAGTACGTTCATCTCCAGGAAACAGAACCCGTCTCCTTCCTGAGCGGTATGACGGCTGCGTGGTCCCATGGTGTTTATACTTGCGTACAATTGTTTGTACAGATGAACGTGGTACCTTCAGGCGTTTGGAAGTTGCTCCCAAGGATGAACCAGACTTGTGGAGGTCTACAGTTGGCTGATTTCTATTGATTTTCCCATGATGTAGGCCTTGAAATACATCCACAGGTACACCTCCAATTGACTCAAATGAAGAATATTAGCCTATCAGAAGCTTCTAAAGCCATGACATTTTCTGGAAATTTCCAAGCTTTTTAAAGGCACAGTCAACTTAGTGTATGTAACTTCTGACCCACTGCAATTGTGATACAGTGAAATAATCTGTCTGTAAACAATTGTTGTAAAAATGACTTGTGTCGTGCACAAAGTAAATGTCCTGACTTGCCAAATCTATAGTTTGTTAACAAGAAATGTGTGGAGTGGTTGAAAAACTAGTTTGAATGACTCCAACCTAAGTGTATGTAAACTTCCGACTTCAACTGTATAAAGCAAACCAGACCATTTCCTCGTTTTTTTTAATTTACGGATAGCTAGGGGCACGCTCCAACACTCGGACATCATTTACAAACGAAACGTGTTTAGTGAGTCCGCCAGATCAGAGGCAGTAGGGATGACCAGGGATGTTCTCTGTTTAGTGAGTCCGCCAGATCAGAGGCAGTAGGGATGACCAGGGATGTTCTCTGTTTAGTGAGTCCGCCAGATCAGAGGCAGTAGGGATGACCAGGGATGTTCTCTGTTTAGTGAGTCCGCCAGATCAGAGGCAGTAGGGATGACCAGGGATGTTCTCTGTTTAGTGAGTCCGCCAGATCAGAGGCAGTAGGGATGACCAGGGATGTTCTCTTGATATGTGTGTGAATTAGACCATTTTCCTATCCTGCTAAGCATTCAAAATGTAAGAAGTACTTTTGGATGTAAAGGAAAATGTAGGGAGTAAAAAGTACATCATTTTCTCTAGAAATGTAGTGACGTAAGAGTAAAAGTTGTCAAAAATATAAAGAGTAAAGTAAAGTACAGATACCCAAAAAAATACTTGAAAGTACTACTTAAGTACCTTACACCGCTGGCAAATTGTTATTGCACACCAGCACTTCAGTGCAGGCATTCCCTAACGGAAATATGCAAATAAAGCTCAAACGAGCCAATAAAATCTCACAACTCCAACACTCTACTCAGCAAATTGGATGTAGTCTATCACAGTGCCATCCGTTTTGTCACCAAAGCCCCATATACTACCCACCACTGCGACCTGTATGCTCTAGTTGGATGGCCCTCGCTTCATATTCGTCGCCAAACCCACTGGCTCCAGGTCATCTATAAGTCTTTGCCAGGTTAAGCCCCGCCTTATCTCAGCTCACTGGTCACCATAGCAACACCTAGCCCTAGCACGCGCTCCAGCAGGGATATTTCACTGGTCATCCCCAAAGCCAATTCCTCCTTCGGCCACCTCTCCTTCCAGTTCTCTGCTGCCAATGACTGGAACGAACTGCAAAAATCACTGAAGCTGGAGACTCATATCTCCCTCACTAACTTTAAGCACCAGCTGTCAGAGCAGCTCACAGATCACTGCACCTGTACATAGCCCATCTGTAAATAGCCCATCCAACTACCTCATCCCCATACTGTTATTTATTAAATTTATTTTGCTCCTTCGCACCCTAGTATCTCTACTTGCACACTCATCTATCACTCCAGTGTTTAATTGCTATATTGTAATTATTTTGCCACTATGGCCTATTTATTGCCTTACCTCCATTATCCTACTTAATTTGCACTCACTGTATATATACTTTTTCTACTGTATTATTGACTGTATGTTTTGTTTATTCCATGTGTAACTCTGTGTTGTTGTTTGTGTTACACTACTTTGCTTTATCTTGGCCAGGTCGCAGTTGTAAATGAGAACTTGTTCTCAACTGGCCTACCTGGTTAAATAAAGGTGAAATAAATAAATAAAAACCTACCCACTGAGCACAATTCAGTTGAAAATATGTCAAAATGAAATATTTTCCCGATGCCATATGAATGTCAGATTTTGAACGTTTTTTTCGTCAACAAGGCAGTGCTGTGTCTGCAGGAGGGCATTATAGGTAATCCAGAGGAGGTAAACATCGAAGGTGTGTTCGGACTGTGCTTCCCTCCCTATCTGGGAGGTACGACACACACACACACGTTATACACATACTATGGATACACACACACACTAAACACTGGACACCACCTGACTACAAACACATGACATCCAATGAGACAGGTTGCTGTGTGTGTGTGTATGAGGCCAGGTCCTTTCCAATTGGTTGATTCCATTGGTGAGGAGCGTCTGGTAGCGATGATGAGTCTTTATGAAGATGTTTATGGTAATCAGTTCACGCCCTGCCAGCTGCTATTGGACCATGCGAGGACCCAACTAGGAAGTTCCACAAGTAACCCCGCCCGCTCCAGCTCACCTCCAACCTTATTGGACGAGCCTCAACACTGCTGGGCTCTCATTGGTTTAGTCAGCGTCCCCATGCAACTGCAGTCTGTTAGTAGATCTAATCAAAGAACTCCAGGGAGGTGGGGGTTTATTAATGCTGTAGACCAGAGAACTCCAGGGAGGTGGGGGTTTATTAATGCTGTAGACCAGAGAACTCCAGGGAGGTGGGGGTTTATTAATGCTGTAGACCAGAGAACTCCAGGGAGGTGGGGGTTTATTAATGCTGTAGACCAGAGAACTCCAGGGAGGTGGGGGTTTATTAATGCTGTAGACCAGAGAACTCCAGGGAGGTGGGGGTTTATTAATGCTGTAGACCAGAGAACTCCAGGGAGGTGGGGGTTTATTAATGCTGTAGACCAGAGAACTCCAGGGAGGTGGGGGTTTATTAATGCTGTAGACCAGAGAACTCCAGGGAGGTGGGGGTTTATTAATGCTGTAGACCAGAGAACTCCAGGGAGGTGGGGGTTTATTAATGCTGTAGACCAGAGAACTCCAGGGAGGTGGGGGTTTATTAATGCTGTAGACCAGAGAACTCCAGGGAGTTGTGGTATTTTACACTAAACATGTAGTTGTGGTATTTTACACTAAACATGTAGATGTGGTATTTTACACTAAACATGTAGATGTGGTATTTTACACTAAACATGTAGATGTGTTTCTGATGTTATTTATATTGATGACTTATCCAATAAACTCCACAACATCCACTGTGTGTGTGTGTGTGTGTGTGTGTGTCAGACAAATCAAGTGCTCAGTTGAGGTTATTTAATTTTCTATTGATCATAGACATCCTTAAGACCTCATTAGACATTATGTTTCAAGCTGTTCAGACCTCATTAGACATTATGTTTCAAGGTGTTCAGACCTCATTAGACATTATGTTTCAAGGATTATGTTTCAAGGTGTTCAGACCTCATTAGACATGTTTCAATGTGTTCAGACCTCATTAGACATTATGTTTCAAGGTGTTCAGACCTCATTAGACATTATGTTTCAAGGTGTTCAGAACTCATTAGACATTATGTTTCAAGGTGTTCAGACCTCATTAGACATTATGTTTCAAGGTGTTCAGACCTCATTAGACATTATGTTTCAAGGTGTTCAGACCTCATTAGACATTATGTTTCAAGGTGTTCAGACCTCATTAGACATGTTTCAATGTGTTCAGACCTCATTAGACATTATGTTTCAAGGTGTTCAGACCTCATTAGACATTATGTTTCAAGGTGTTCAGACCTCATTAGACATTATGTTTCAAGGTGTTCAGACCTCATTAGACATTATGTTTCAAGGTGTTCAGACCTCATTAGACATTATGTTTCAAGGTGTTCAGACCTCATTAGACATTATGTTTCAAGGTGTTCTATGCAACATGTACTCAGCTATTTAATGTTGCCATCTTAAATTATAATTTTCTCAGAGCACCTTTAACATCATCATCACTACAATCCCTGGTTAAGCACCATACTCATCATCACCACAATCCCTGGTTAAACACCATCATCATCATCATCACCACAATCCCTGGTTAAACACCATCATCATCATCACCACAATCCCTGGTTAAACACCATCATCATCATCACTACAATCCCTGGTTGAACACCATCATCATCATCATCACCACAATCCCTGGTTAAACACCATCATCATCATCATCACCACAATCCCTGGTTAAACACCATCATCATCATCATCATCACCACAATCCCTGGTTAAACACCATCATCATCACCACAATCCCTGGTTAAACACCATCATCAACAGTAAAGAGACCAACACCAGCCCTTACCATAGCAAATCACCATAGCAACCCCCTGTAGCAGCCAGATGTTAGTTAACTCTACAGTTTATAGTTACTGCAGGGCCACAGCCAGAGGTTAGTTAACTCTACAGTTTGTAGTTACTGCAGGGCCACAACCAGAGGTTAGTTAACTCTACAGTTTGTAGTTACTGCAGGGCCACAGCCAGAGGTTAGTTAACTCTACAGTTTGTAGTTACTGCAGGGCCACAACCAGAGGTTAGTTAACTCTACAGTTTGTAGTTACTGCAGGGCCACAACCAGAGGTTAGTTAACTCTACAGTTTGTAGTTACTGCAGGGCCACAGCCAGAGGTTAGTTAACTCTACAGTTTGTAGTTACTGCAGGGCCACAACCAGAGGTTAGTTAACTCTACAGTTTGTAGTTACTGCAGGGCCACGTTCAGTTGCAGATAGAAATGCCATGAACAGAGCTGATGTTATTCCTTATTCTACATGTCAAAGGCATATTTGGTCTACAAAGGCTATTTCTATCTGAAGGTTCCAAAACATTGCGTCCTGCATAACAAACACCACGGGCCCATACTGGCAAACATTAGAAAAAGTTTAAGTTCAAGTTTAAGTTTAAGCATCAGCCAATTAAAATGGTTGATGTAGTGTCATGTGACAGAATGCTAAATTGTAGCTGGTCCCAATAGATAACCTGGCACACGTTAGCCCTATGCTAACCTCACCAGGTGGCAGATTATTTCCTGGAACAAATTCCTAATCTGCCTATCAAAGACCTTAGGGCTGGATTCAATCAGATCCGCATAGCGGTTATTTTGAGGTGTCGAAGGTAGAACTGTGTTAGAGCTGTCAAATCCAGGCTATTGGGCAACAAACACTTTTTACCGAAATCTCCTCGCTATTCAGGTTCAATAAATGAGTGTCAATTTGAACTAAGCAACCTACTGTAGTAAATTGTTCATTTTACCTTGCCTACTGTAGGCTATCTAATAGGCCTATCAGGAGTTATAGGCTACCTGCATCTAGCTAAGCAAACCATGGCAAAGTTGAATTACAATCATAAACCCAGATTGTATTTAGTAGCCTAGGCCTATTGAAATGACAAGTCAATCACGCAGATATTATAGCTATTATTATAGATATTATCCATGTATAACAGTTTGTATAACATCTGGCAGAGAATAAGGCTCACGTGTTTTTCCAGTTCATCCAAGTGTTTCTTGCGGAGAGATTTTGATATCCTCTGTCCAACTTCATCACTCAAACTCTCCTGTCTGACTTATCTATTATCTTGCGACATAAGTTCCTTTATTACGTCGTGTTAGAATACAGTAATTATTATTTTGATGGAAAACCACATTTTGCTTATTATGTCGCTACAAATTACATTGCCATTCCTTCTTAATTCACTCAATAACATTAAGGAAGGGTTAATGATCGCAAGAGCAGCTTCTCACCGATTTGATGACTCCAACGATCTGATTGAATCTCGGCCTTAAACTTGTTCTCGACAACCCAAAGGCATTCTATAATAGGTTGACTGGCCAGCAGAGGGATACTTGGTAACCTTGAATATAGAGATTTAAATGCTCTGACTAGCACACTTCTCTAATCACCCTCCAAGTGGCAGTATAGAGTCCCTATCTCTCCTCCAACCAATAAGAAGGCACACAGCAGCCGGTTCATCCAATCGGAAGGTACACAGCATCTGATTCAACCAATAAGAAGGCACACAGCAGCTGGTTCATCCAATCGGAAGGTACACAGCATCTGATTCAACCAATAAGAAGGGACATGTAGGATGGTTAACCTAACGTTGCAGGCGGAAAAACATTTTACTGTCGGGGGGGGGTTCTCTTCTGTACTGTTCAACCAATCCAGTCAATGTGGAGGAGGAGTTAAGATGGAGTGTCGCCTTGTTAACGTCCTAAAGTGGAAGTCATGTCACAGGCTGCCCACTGAGGAAGCTGCTCACTGAGGAAGCTGCCCACTGAGGAAGCTGCCCACTGAGGAAGCTGCCCACTGAGGAAGCTGCCCACTGAGGAAGCTGCCCACTGAGGAAGCTGCCCACTGAGGAAGCTGCTCACTGAGGAAGCTGCTCACTGAGGAAGCTGCCCACTGAGGAAGCTGCTCACTGAGGAAGCTGCCCACTGAGGGAGCTGCCCACTGAGGGTGACTCTACAGTGAACAGACAGAATGTACAGGGTGTGTTTATGAGTGTGCTACTTTTGCAAACAGGGGACGCTCAGCTCTCATCTGGGCTAAGTTGGCACTCCTGGTCCCCTCAAAAATTACGGCAAGGCCGCCTGGTGGAGTAGACGGCGAGGCCGCCTGGTGGAGTAGACAGCAATCCGAGACTATTTATTGCTCTGTCTGACAATTTCCTTATCTGTAGTGTTAATCTGTAGTGTTTATCTGTAGTGTTTAGGGCCAACCTTCGCCTCGAGCGGCTTTACAGTACTTCCTTAAAATAGCAAACCTTGCCTTCGTCCTTTACGTAGATCGCACAAGAGGTTGGTGGCACCTTAATCAGGGAGGATGGGCTCGTGGTAATGGCTGCAGTGGAATGCTATCAAGTACATCAAACACATGGTTTCCGTTCCAGCCATTATTATGAGCCGTCCTCCAATCAGCAGCCTCCAATGTTGTGATAAACACCTTGTGACAGTGTCACAATAGGTATTAAATCTTGGGCCCCCAGCCCTGTATGAACTGTGTGATCTGTTAAATCTTGGGCCTCCAGCCCTGTATGAACTGTGTGATCTTGGTGACGTGCAATCGGCTGAGATGGAAGTCATGTGACAGGGTCTCCTCGTCGAGCTGAACCAGGAGGCTCCCGTCAACACGCTCTCTCTGGAACACGCCCACCGCTGCCTCTGATAGGCCAATGAACCTCAGACTGGCAGACACCTCCTCCAATGAGAGGGCAGACAGGTCAGTGGGCGGGCGCCAGGCAGGGTCACTAGGCGGAGTCGACCCCTCACATGTCCCGCCTCCCTCGGCGCCTCTGGAGAGCTCTGCTGTCTGATTGGCTGGTACAGGCTCTGGGGAGGGGCATGGGGAGGGACTAGGGCGGTTAAAGGGGTTTAGTGCTCCGAAGGGAGCAAATCGACTCTGAGGGGGCGGAAGCCTCAGCCGGGAGAAGGAGGAGGAATTATAGCTCCACGGCTCCACCCAGGTGGCCTGCGCTGGCTGGGGATTGGCCAAGCTGTCAGCAGGGAGAGCAGGGATTGGCTCAGGGCTGATGTGGGAGGGGTCAGTCCAGGAACATGGATAACAGTAGATAGACGAGTCTGGAGGAGAGACAGAACAACTAGAGAGAGAAAGATGGAAAGAGAGAGAGGGAAGGATGAGAGAGAGGGATATGGTTAGTCTGTGTGTATATGTGTGTGTGTGTGTGTGTGTGTGTGTGTGTGTGTGTGTGTGTGTGTGTGTGTGTGTGTGTGTGTCTGTGTGTGTGTGTGTGTGTGTGTGTGTACCTGTTGGGTGGTCCAGAAGAGTAATAGGAGAGATGTGTCTGAGGGAAGCGAGGCGGGACCGGTGGACTGGGGGTGGGGCTTGGACAGGAAGGGGAGGAGTCTCCTTTACAGCATCGAGGAGGAACTGGAGGAGCGATCAGGAACCTGCACTCTTCTCTCACCTATACACACAACCACACACACACACACAGAGTGGTTTCTATAGAGTCTGAAGAATTTCCAGAGGAATGTGCAATAATACAGGAGTGTGTGTGTATGTGTGTGTGTTTGTGTGTGTGTGTGTGAGTGTGTGTGTATGGGTATGTGTGTGTGTTGGCATGCTGGTAAATGTCACTCTCGACCTTTCACTCCTGAAACACACTCAGCATACAAACTGCATTGTTGGTTCAGGGCTTGAAAGTAAGCATTTCACGGTAAGGTCTATACTTGTTGTATTCTGCGCATGTGAAAAATAAAGTTTGATTTGAAACACACAGAGTGAGTGTGTGTGTGTGTGTGTGACCAATTCCAGTAAGTGTGTATCAATAATTCAGTGTCATCCTGAGTTTAACAACCAGATGGAGAGAGAGAGAGAGTGGGGGGAGATGGATGAGGGCTTTTTTGACACAAAGCCAACGTTAGCATGAAGATGGATAGAGGGCATTTCTGACACAAAGCCTGCTTTAGCATGAAGATGGATAGAGGGCTTCTCTGACACAAAGCCTGGTTTAGCATGAACAGCGCCAGGTTAAGGGTTTCCACCATTTTGAAGTTTCATCTTCTACTTCTGACAGTCGGTAAAACAAACTGTGTTGTCTGAACAGGTATAAAGACAAGGTTGGTGATTTACTGCCATCTGGAGGGTGTTGTCTGAACAGGTATAAAGACAAGGTTGGTGATTTACTGCCACCTGGAGGGTGTTGTCTGAACAGGTATAAAGACAAGGTTGGTGATTTACTGCCATCTGGAGGGTGTTGTCTGAACAGGTATAAAGACAAGGTTGGTGATTTACTGCCCCCTGGAGGATGTTGTCTGAACAGGTATAAAGACAAGGTTGGTGATTTACTGCCCCCTGGAGGGTGATGTCTGAACAGGTATAAAGACAAGGTTGGTGATTTACTGCCCCCTGGAGGGTGATGTCTGAACAGGTATAAACTAAACTTAAGCACAGGAAGCATAGAAATAGCACACATAGAACAGATATGCCTTTTCTTAGACTTGCTTTCGATGTGAATTTGGTGAGATCGCCCAAAAAGTTACATATTGCAGCTTTAATAGTTTGCTCCTCTGCTCGACAGCCTCCTATCGAGGCTCCGGCCGAGGATAATCATGTTCGTCCTGCCACACCGCCCTGTTGTTTTCTCAGAGGAGAAAAGTTTAAAAACAATACGCAAGTAATCTTTTTATCTATAAAATGTCTGGCACAACCATTTTTTTATATATTTTTTTACACAACACATAAATGTGATTCCAACCCTGTAAACATCATTTGGGCCTCCCAGGCAGTGTCACAGCCGGCCGTGACCGGGAGCATCGCCCGGGGAGGGTTTGGCAGACCGGGTGCCTGCAAGCTGCCTGGGGTCATCAGTCGAACGGTGTTTCCTCTGATACGTTGGTTTGGTTGACTTCCTGAATGCTTCGGAGGACACGTTCGGATCTTCACCGCTAGCCGCTGGGGAGGTGCCGCACTGAGGCAAGGTCGTAACTACCAATTCGATAACAGGTAAATGGGGTAAAACTGTTGATTAAACAAATTGTAAACATCATTTGATTGATGACGTGCTAATGTAGGAGAGTCATTTCATACAAGCACAATGGTTTCCGCTCCTCGATTACCTTTGACCTTAATCAAAAGAAGGAGAGGACACGAGGAGTCGAGCAAAACAATTGATAATCTCCTTCATCCCTCCTAATGACCTGAATCTCCTTCATTCTCCTAATGACCAGGATGGAATTCTGTTCTTCCTTAACCTAAAAGATGTCCCACCCAGTGGACTACTTACAAATGGAGACATCCCTCATTGGTGCTGCCCATGCTGTCATAGATAGGAGAGGTGCTCTCTAGGTATCTCTATGGTATAGATAGGAGAGGTGCTCTCTAGGTATCTCTATGGCATAGATAGGAGAGGTGCTCTCTAGGTATCTCTATGGCATATATAGGAGAGGTGCTCTCTAGGTATCTCTATGGCATAGATAGGCAAGGGTATCTGTATGGCATAGATAGGCAAGGGTATCTGTATGGTATAGATAGGAGAGGGGCTCTCTAGGTATCTCTATGGCATAGATAGGAGAGGTGCTCTCTAGGTATCGCTATGGCATAGATAGGCAAGGGTATCTGTATGGTATAGATAGGAGAGGGACTCTCTAGGTATCTCTATGGCAGGGGTCTCCAAAAGGTTGATCACCAGCTACCAATAGCTCGCAGCCCACCTATAAGTAGCTCCCCAAACAATTCTGTAAGTACATGCAATTTTCACGTGTTCCACCGCAAACTGTCATAAACAAATCTCACAAGTATCAGACACCACAAGCTCCCAGCTACTATCTAATCAAGGCAATATTGACATCATCCCACCGCTGGTTAGCCACTATTGGTTTAAAAAGCCAAAAACGAACACAATATCACAATAACGAACACAATACCAATTAATTTCCAGTATTATTGCCCCTGTCTTTCTGTGTGGTGTGTTTGTCTGTCACTCCATGTGAAGCAAGTTGATGTGATAACCGTCTTGTGGGTTGACAAAAATACTTTCCCCAAAACCTTCCCAATTAAAGCTGCAATATGTCTCTTTTTGGGCAACCCAACCAAACGCACATAGAAATGTATGTTATAGATCTGTCATTATCATTTAAAGCAAGTCTAAGAAGTGGTAGATCTGTTCTATGTGAGCAATTTCTATGCGTCCCGTTCTTAAGATTTGTTTTGCATAGTGCATCTTGAAATTTTAACTGCAAAGTAGGCTCACCTGGCAGAAGTACATCATTTGTATCTATTATTTGCAAACGTTGCCATGAAATGAGCAGCAGCAGTACAGAACCATCACTAGACCGGCACGTTAGACAGCACATTCCTCACTTGCTAGATGCACAATTAAAGGGGAATTACACAAAAACATTTTTTATGTTTCTTCCAAACATAAAAAATAAGGAATTTAATGTGATTTAAGCATTGAAAAAGACTCACACCATCGTTGTTTCTCTATAAACACTTAGAATTTTGAGAGTGAAAAACAAAACAAAAAATGTAAAACCAGGAAAATAAAACTGAGAAAACATTATTTGGGAAAAAAATTACCGATATTATAGGACCTCCCCTCAGAGTTGTTTTTAACCATTATTTCACCAGGTATGTTGACAGAAGTGCACTACTTTCTCTTGTACACTAAGGACCCGGGGAAGAGTAGCAGGAGAGGAGAAGAATGGGCCTATCTCTATGGTATAGATAGGAGAGGTGTTCTCTAGGTATCTCTATGGTATAGATAGGAGAGGTGCTCTCTAGGTATCTCTATGGTATAGATAGGAGAGGTGCTCTCTAGGTATCTCTATGATATAGATAGGCGAGGGTATCATGGTATAGATAGGAGAGGTGCTCTCTAGGTATCTCTATGGCATAGATAGGAGAGGTGCTCTCCAGGTATTTCTATGATATAGATAGGCGAGGGAATCTCTATGGTATAGATAGGAGAGGTGCTCTCTAGGTATCTGTATGATATAGATAGGCGAGGGAATCTCTATGGTATAGATATACCAGAGAGAGCACCTCACCTTTTCTAGTATAGACGGAGAGGTGCTCTCTAGGTATCTCTATGGGAGAGACTCACTGCGTCTGATTTTGGAGGTACAGGGGGCGGGGTTGATACTCTTGTCACCATGGCGAGGCGGGCGGTCCCCAGCATTCCATCCAAAGAGGAAGAGGAATGGACGGAGATGCGGTGTGGCTCTGCCTTCCCCAGGCCCTCTGCAGTCTGATTGGTCCACAGTTCCTCGTAGGGGATCTCTTCACTGGTCTGCAGCTCAGCCTCTGTCCAGTTGGGAGAGAGGTACTCTGTCCCCTCCCCTAGAGAGTCTCTGCAGCGCAGCGATTGGCTGACGTTGTCTGTAATTCCGCCCCCAGCGAACACACACACAGACAGCAGCTGAGAGTCCTGCGCTGACACACACACACCTCCCCTCCGCGGGCTCACACACACACCATCCTCGCTCACACACACTCTCTCCTCGCTGAGTTCTGGACGCGTCTCACGGACGGCTCGGCTGTACCCATCAGGGTCGAAGCTGGCATGTTGCCGTAGCAACAGGCTGTCTGTAGTTGCCGAGGGCGTTGCCACAGAGAAGCGCGGCATGCAGCGTAGCAACAGGAAGTGGGAGGGAACCAGTTGTATTGGCCGTAGGACGAGACACAACACCACCGTCTTACTGACAATGTTCAACAGCTTGTAGCGATGCCCCTCTCTCACCTGGAGTCAGACAGAGTTACACAGTTAGTCACCTACAGTACAGAACACAGAGTTACACAGTTAGTCACCTACAGTACAGAACACAGAGTTACACAGTTAGTCACCTACAGTACAGAATACAGAGTTACACAGTTAGTCACCTACAGTACAGAATACAGTTAGTCACCTACAGTACAGAATACAGAGTTACACAGTTAGTCACCTACAGTACAGAACACAGTTAGTCACCTACAGTACAGAATACAGAGTTACACAGTTAGTCACCTACAGTACAGAACACAGTTAGTCACCTACAGTACAGAATACAGTTAGTCACCTACAGTACAGAATACAGTTAGAGTCACCTACAGTACAGAATACAGAGTTACACAGTTAGTCACCTACAGTACAGAACACAGAGTTACACAGTTAGTCATCTACAGTACAGAATACAGAGTTACACAGTTAGTCACCTACAGTACAGAACACAGTTAGTCACCTACAGTACAGAATACAGTTAGTCACCTAAAGTACAGAATACAGAGTTACACAGTTAGTCACCTACAGTACAGAACACAGTTAGTCACCTACAGTACAGAATACAGTTAGTCACCTACAGTACAGAATACAGTTAGAGTCACCTACAGTACAGAATACAGAGTTACACAGTTAGTCACCTACAGTACAGAATACAGAGTTACACAGTTAGTCACCTACAGTACAGAATACAGAGTTACACAGTTAGTCACCTACAGTACAGAATACAGAGTTACACAGTTAGTCACCTACAGTACAGAATACAGAGTTACACAGTTAGTCACCTACAGTACAGAACACAGAGTTACAGTTAGTCACCTACAGTACATAATACAGTTAGTCACCTACAGTACAGAATACAGAGTTACACAGTTAGTCACCTACAGTACAGAACACAGAGTTACACAGTTAGTCACCTACAGTACAGAATACAGTTAGTCACCTACAGTACAGAATACAGAGTTACACAGTTAGTCACCTACAGTACAGAATACAGTTAGTCACCTACAGTACAGAATACAGAGTTACACAGTTAGTCACCTACAGTACATAATACAGAGTTACACAGTTAGTCACCTACAGTACAGTAGACTACTAGAGTTACACAGTTAGTCATCTACAGTACAGAATACAGAGTTACACAGTTAGTCACCTACAGTACAGAACACAGTAGTTACGACAGCAGTTAGTCACCTACAGTACAGAATACAGAGTTACACAGTTAGTCACCTACAGTACAGTACAGAGTACACAGTTAGTCACCTACAGTACAGAATACAGAGTTACACAGTTAGTCACCTACAGTACAGAACACAGAGTTACAGTTAGTCACCTACAGTACATAATACAGTTAGTCACCTACAGTACAGAATACAGAGTTACACAGTTAGTCACCTACAGTACAGAATACAGAGTTACAAAGTTAGTCACCTACAGTACAGAATACAGTTAGTCACCTACAGTACAGAATACAGAGTTACACAGTTAGTCATCTACAGTACAGAATACAGAGTTACACAGTTAGTCACCTACAGTACAGAATACAGAGTTACACAGTTAGTCACCTACAGTACAGAATACAGAGTTACACAGTTAGTCACCTACAGTACAGAATACAGAGTTACACAGTTAGTCACCTACAGTACAGAATACAGAGTTACACAGTTAGTCATCTACAGTACAGAATACAGAGTTACACAGTTAGTCACCTACAGTACAGAATACAGAGTTACACAGTTAGTCACCTACAGTACAGAATACAGAGTTACACAGTTAGTCACCTACAGTACAGAATACAGAGTTACACAGTTAGTCACCTACAGTACAGAATACAGAGTTACACAGTTAGTCACCTACAGTACAGAATACAGAGTTACACAGTTAGTCACCTACAGTACAGAATACAGAGTTACACAGTTAGTCATCTACAGTACAGAATACAGAGTTACACAGTTAGTCACCTACAGTACAGAATACAGAGTTACACAGGTAGTCACCTACAGTACAGAATACAGAGTTACACAGTTAGTCACCTACAGTACATAATACAGTTAGTCACCTACAGTACAGAATACAGAGTTACACAGTTAGTCACCTACAGTACAGAATACAGAGTTACACAATTAGTCACCTACAGTACAGAATACAGAGTTACACAGTTATTCACCTACAGTACAGAATACAGAGTTACACAGTTAGTCACCTACAGTACAGAATACAGTTAGTCACCTACAGTACAGAATACAGAGTTACACAGTTAGTCACCTACAGTACAGAATACAGTTAGTCACCTGCAGTACAGAATACAGAGTTACACAGTTAGTCACCTGCAGTACAGAATACAGAGTTACACAGTTAGTCACCTACAGTACAGAATACAGTTAGTCACCTGCAGTACAGAATACAGAGTTACACAGTTAGTCACCTACAGTACAGAATACAGTTAGTCACCTACAGTACAGAATACAGAGTTACACAGTTAGTCACCTACAGTACAGAATACAGTTAGTCACCTGCAGTACAGAATACAGAGTTACACAGTTAGTCACCTACAGTACATAATACAGTTAGTCACCTACAGTACAGAATACAGTTAGTCACCTGCAGTACAGAATACAAAGTTACACAGTTAGTCACCTACAGTACATAATACAGTTAGTCACCTACAGTACAGAATACAGAGTTACACAGTTAGTCACCTACAGTACAGAATACAGTTAGTCACCTGCAGTACAGAATACAGAGTTACACAGTTAGTCACCTACAGTACAGAATACAGTTAGTCACCTGCAGTACAGAATACAGAGTTACACAGTTAGTCACCTACAGTACAGAATACAGTTAGTCACCTACAGTACAGAATACAGAGTTACACAGTTAGTCACCTACAGTACAGAATACAGTTAGTCACCTGCAGTACAGAATACAGAGTTACACAGTTAGTCACCTACAGTACATAATACAGTTAGTCACCTACAGTACAGAATACAGTTAGTCACCTGCAGTACAGAATACAGAGTTACACAGTTAGTCACCTACAGTACATAATACAGTTAGTCACCTACAGTACAGAATACAGAGTTACACAGTTAGTCACCTACAGTACAGAATACAGTTAGTCACCTGCAGTACAGAATACAGAGTTACACAGTTAGTCACCTACAGTACATAATACAGTTAGTCACCTGCAGTACAGAATACAGAGTTACACAGTTAGTCACCTACAGTACAGAATACAGAGTTACACAGTTAGTCACCTACAGTACAGAATACAGTTAGTCACCTGCAGTACAGAATACAGAGTTACACAGTTAGTCACCTACAGTACAGAATACAGAGTTACACAGTTAGTCACCTACAGTACAGAATACAGTTAGTCACCTGCAGTACAGAATACAGAGTTACACAGTTAGTCACCTACAGTACAGAATACAGTTAGTCACCTGCAGTACAGAATACAGAGTTACACAGTTAGTCACCTACAGTACAGAATACAGTTAGTCACCTGCAGTACAGAATACAGAGTTACACAGTTAGTCACCTACAGTACAGAATACAGTTAGTCACCTACAGTACAGAATACAGAGTTACACAGTTAGTCACCTACAGTACAGAATACAGTTAGTCACCTGCAGTACAGAATACAGAGTTACACAGTTAGTCACCTACAGTACAGAATACAGAGTTACACAGTTAGTCACCTACAGTACAGAATACAGTTAGTCACCTGCAGTACAGAATACAGAGTTACACAGTTAGTCACCTACAGTACATAATACAGTTAGTCACCTACAGTACAGAATACAGAGTTACACAGTTAGTCACCTA
The DNA here is from genome assembly GCF_045679555.1 of Salvelinus alpinus. NCBI lineage: Eukaryota > Metazoa > Chordata > Actinopteri > Salmoniformes > Salmonidae > Salvelinus > Salvelinus alpinus. The sequence continues at coordinate 360,160 of NC_092093.1, read as the reverse complement.
CAGTACAGAATACAGTTAGTCACCTGCAGTACAGAATACAGAGTTACACAGTTAGTCACCTACAGTACATAATACAGTTAGTCACCTGCAGTACAGAATACAGAGTTACACAGTTAGTCACCTACAGTACAGAATACAGAGTTACACAGTTAGTCACCTACAGTACAGAATACAGTTAGTCACCTACAGTACAGAATACAGAGTTACACAGTTAGTCACCTACAGTACAGAATACAGTTAGTCACCTGCAGTACAGAATACAGAGTTACACAGTTAGTCACCTACAGTACAGAATACAGAGTTACACAGTTAGTCACCTACAGTACAGAATACAGTTAGTCACCTGCAGTACAGAATACAGAGTTACACAGTTAGTCACCTACAGTACAGAATACAGTTAGTCACCTGCAGTACAGAATACAGAGTTACACAGTTAGTCACCTACAGTACAGAATACAGTTAGTCACCTGCAGTACAGAATACAGAGTTACACAGTTAGTCACCTACAGTACAGAATACAGTTAGTCACCTACAGTACAGAATACAGAGTTACACAGTTAGTCACCTACAGTACAGAATACAGTTAGTCACCTGCAGTACAGAATACAGAGTTACACAGTTAGTCACCTACAGTACAGAATACAGAGTTACACAGTTAGTCACCTACAGTACAGAATACAGTTAGTCACCTGCAGTACAGAATACAGAGTTACACAGTTAGTCACCTACAGTACAGAATACAGAGTTACACAGTTAGTCACCTACAGTACAGAATAAAGTTAGTCACCTGCAGTACAGAATACAGAGTTACACAGTTAGTCACCTACAGTACAGAATACAGAGTTACACAGTTAGTCACCTACAGTACAGAATACAGAGTTAGTTAGTCACCTACAGTACAGAACACAGTTAGTCACCTACAGTACAGAATACAGAGTTACAGTTAGTCACCTACAGTACAGAACACAGTTAGTCACCTACAGTACAGAATACAGTTAGTCACCTACAGTACAGAATACAGAGTTACACAGTTAGTCACCTACAGTACAGAATACAGGGTTACACAGTTAGTCACCTACAGTACAGAATACAGAGTTACACAGTTAGTCACCTACAGTACAGAATACAGTTAGTCACCTACAGTACAGAATACAGGGTTACACAGTTAGTCACCTACAGTACAGAATACAGAGTTACACAGTTAGTCACCTACAGTACAGAACACAGTTAGTCACCTACAGTACAGAATACAGTTAGTCACCTACAGTACAGAATACAGTTAGAGTCACCTACAGTACAGAATACAGTTAGTCACCTACAGTACAGAATACAGTTAGTCACCTACAGTACAGAATACAGTTAGAGTCACCTACAGTACAGAATACAGTTAGTCACCTACAGTACAGAACACAGTTAGTCACCTACAGTACAGAATACAGTTAGTCACCTACAGTACAGAATACAGAGTTACACAGTTAGTCACCTACAGTACAGAATACAGGGTTACACAGTTAGTCACCTACAGTACAGAATACAGAGTTACACAGTTAGTCACCTACAGTACAGAATACAGTTAGTCACCTACAGTACAGAATACAGAGTTACACAGTTAGTCACCTACAGTACAGAATACAGGGTTACACAGTTAGTCACCTACAGTACAGAATACAGAGTTACACAGTTAGTCACCTACAGTACAGAATACAGTTAGTCACCTACAGTACAGAATACAGGGTTACACAGTTAGTCACCTACAGTACAGAATACAGGGTTACACAGTTAGTCACCTACAGTACAGAACACAGTTAGTCACCTACAGTACAGAATACAGAGTTACACAGTTAGTCACCTACAGTACAGAATACAGAGTTACAGTTAGTCACCTACAGTACAGAATACAGTTAAGTCACCTACAGTACAGAATACAGAGTTACACAGTTAGTCACCTACAGTACAGAACATAGTTACACAGGTAGTCACCTACAGTACAGAATACAGAGTTACACAGTTAGTCACCTACAGTACAGAATACAGTTTGTCACCTACAGTACAGAATACAGAGTTACACGGTTAGTCACCTGCAGTACAGAATACAGAGTTACACAGTTAGTCACCTACAGTACAGAATACAGTTAGTCACCTGCAGTACAGAATACAGAGTTACACAGTTAGTCACCTACAGTACAGAATACAGTTAGTCACCTACAGTACAGAGTTACACAGTTAGTCACCTACAGTACAGAATACAGTTAGTCACCTACAGTACAGAATACAGAGTTACAGTTAGTCACCTACAGTACAGAATACAGTTAGTCACCTACAGTACAGAATACAGAGTTACACAGTTAGTCACCTACAGTACAGAATACAGAGTTACACAGTTAGTCACCTACAGTACAGAATACAGTTAGTCACCTACAGTACAGAATACAGGGTTACACAGTTAGTCACCTACAGTACAGAATACAGAGTTACACAGTTAGTCACCTACAGTACAGAATACAGAGTTAGTTAGTCACCTACAGTACAGAACACAGTTAGTCACCTACAGTACAGAATACAGAGTTACAGTTAGTCACCTACAGTACAGAACACAGTTAGTCACCTACAGTACAGAATACAGTTAGTCACCTACAGTACAGAATACAGTTAGTCACCTACAGTACAGAATACAGAGTTACACAGTTAGTCACCTACAGTACAGAATACAGGGTTACACAGTTAGTCACCTACAGTACAGAATACAGAGTTACACAGTTAGTCACCTACAGTACAGAATACAGTTAGTCACCTACAGTACAGAATACAGGGTTACACAGTTAGTCACCTACAGTACAGAATACAGAGTTACACAGTTAGTCACCTACAGTACAGAACACAGTTAGTCACCTACAGTACAGAATACAGTTAGTCACCTACAGTACAGAATACAGTTAGTCACCTACAGTACAGAATACAGAGTTACACAGTTAGTCACCTACAGTACAGAATACAGGGTTACACAGTTAGTCACCTACAGTACAGAATACAGAGTTACACAGTTAGTCACCTACAGTACAGAATACAGTTAGTCACCTACAGTACAGAATACAGGGTTACACAGTTAGTCACCTACAGTACAGAATACAGGGTTACACAGTTAGTCACCTACAGTACAGAACACAGTTAGTCACCTACAGTACAGAATACAGAGTTACACAGTTAGTCACCTACAGTACAGAATACAGAGTTACAGTTAGTCACCTACAGTACAGAATACAGTTAAGTCACCTACAGTACAAAATACAGTTAGTCACCTACAGTACAGAATACAGAGTTACACAGTTAGTCACCTACAGTACAGAACATAGTTACACAGGTAGTCACCTACAGTACAGAATACAGAGTTACACAGTTAGTCACCTACAGTACAGAACATAGTTACACAGGTAGTCACCTACAGTACAGAATACAGAGTTACACAGTTAGTCACCTACAGTACAGAATACAGTTTGTCACCTACAGTACAGAATACAGAGTTACACGGTTAGTCACCTGCAGTACAGAATACAGAGTTACACAGTTAGTCACCTACAGTACAGAATACAGTTAGTCACCTACAGTACAGAGTTACACAGTTAGTCACCTACAGTACAGAATACAGTTAGTCACCTACAGTACAGAATACAGAGTTACAGTTAGTCACCTACAGTACAGAATACAGTTAGTCACCTACAGTACAGAATACAGTTAGTCACCTACAGTACAGAATACAGTTAGTCACCTACAGTACAGAATACAGTTAGTCACCTACAGTACAGAATACAGTTAGTCACCTACAGTACAGAACACAGTTAGTCACCTACAGTACAGAATACAGAGTTACAGAGTTAGTCACCTACAGTACAGAATACAGTTAGTCACCTACAGTACAGAATACAGTTAGTCACCTACAGTACAGAATACAGTTAGTCACCTACAGTACAGAATACAGAGTTACACAGTTAGTCACCTACAGTACAGAACACAGTTAGTCACCTACAGTACATAATACAGAGTTACACAGTTAGTCACCTACAGTACATAATACAGAGTTACACAGTTAGTCACCTACAGTACAGAATACAGAGTTACACAGTTAGTCACCTACAGTACAGAACATGTTATCATCGGCCACGCTCTCCATAACATTCACAAGGCCACAGGACCAGACAGATTACCAGGACTCATACTCAGAGCATGCACTGGCCAGCTGGCAAGTGTCTTCACTGACATTTTCAACCTGTCCCTGACCCAGTCTGTAATACCAACATGTTTCAAGCAGACCACCATAGTCCCTGTGCCCAAGAACGCCAAGGTAACCTGCCAAAATGACTACAGACATGTAGCACTCACGTCTGTAGCCATGAAGTGCTTTGAAAGGCTGGTCATGGCTCACATCAACATCATTATCCCAGACACCCTGGACCCACTACAATTTGCATACCGCCCAAACAGATCCACAGATGATGCATTCTCTATAGCACTCCACACTGCCCTTTCCCACCTGGACAAAAGGAACACCTATGTGAGAATGCTATTCATTGACAACAGCTCAGCGTTCAACACCATAGAACCCTCAAAGCTCATCACTAAGCTAAGGACCCTGGGACTAAACACCTCCCTCTGCAACTGGATCCTGGACTTCCTGATGGGCTGCCCCCCCAGGTGGTGAGGGTAGGTAACAACACATCCGCCACGCTGATCCTCAACACTGGGGCCCCTCAGGGGTGCATGCTCAGTCCCCTCCTGTACTCCCAGTTCACCCATGACTGCACGGCCAGGCACGACTCCAACACCATCATTAAGTTTGCAGACAACACAAGTGGTAGACCTGATCACCGACAACGATGAGACAGCCTATAGGGAGGAGGGTCAGAGACCTGGCCGTGTGGTGCCAGGACAACAACTTCTCCCTCAACGTAACCAAGACTAAAGAGATGATTGTGGACTACAAAAAACGGAGGACCGAACACGCCAACATTCAATCAACGGGATTGTAGTGGAACGGGTTGAGAGTTCCTTGGCGTCCACACATCACTAAGGATCTATCATGGTCCAAACTAGTCTTGGGCAGTATACTGTATACCAGGGTATTCGGAAATAGCCACAGGATGGTTTTTCAATAACGTCAATACCGTTTAAACTATTTCTTTGACGTTTTTTTTAAACATTTAAATATTTGAGGCTACTTTTTACTTTTTTTATATTTGAGGCTACTTTTTTTTAATATTTGAGGCTACTTTAAATACCTGCAGTCAAATTGTGCAATAAGTTAGGAGTTGAAGAAGACCATTTTTGAGAATCTTGGCTGGCTGCATCACCGCTTGGTATGGTAACTGCTTGTCCTCCGACTGCAAGGCACTACAGAGGGTAGTGCGTACGGCCCAGTACATCACTGGGACCAAGCTCCCTGCCATCCAGGACCTCTATAACACACTGTGTCAGACGAAGGCCCTAAAAATTGTAAAAGACTCCAGCCACCTAAGTCATAGACTGTTCTCTCTGCTACCGCATGGCAAGCGGTACCGGAGCACCAAGTCTGGAACCAACAGGAGCCTGAACAGCTTCTAACCCCAAACCATCAGACTGCTGAATAGTTTACAGGAGCCTGAACAGCTTCTAACCCCAAACCATCAGACTGATCAATAGTTTACAGGAGCCTGAACAGCTTCCTACCCCAAACCATCAGACTGCTGAATAGTTTACAGGAGCCTGAACAGCTTCTAACCCCAAACCATCAGACTGCTGAATAGTTTACAGGAGCCTGAACAGCTTCCTACCCCAAACCATCAGACTGCTGAATAGTTTACAGGAGCCTGAACAGCTTCTAACCCCAAACCATCAGACTGCTGAATAGTTTACAGGAGCCTGAACAGCTTCTAACCCCAAACCATCAGACTGATCAATAGTTTACAGGACCATCTGCATTGCCTCTTCACATACGCTCGTTACTGGTTCCCCATGTAGCCAAGATATCGTTACGTGTTATTACTTTTCTCTCTGCATTGTTGGGACGGCACGTAAATAAGCATTCCACTGTTAGTCTCCACCTGTTGTTTCCAAAGAGACAAATAACATTTGATTTTATGTCTCACCACGTGGCGGTCGTAGGGGTTCCGTGGTGGTCTGGTCGGCACGGTAACATTAACAGGAAGTCGGACCCTTTCGATGATGCTGCGCACCGTGTGGTCAGCTCCCAGCATTCCCTGCTCCAGAGGGGAGCGCGTGCAGAACCGTCCTCGGCAGGCAAAGGGCAGAGAGATGCTCTGATTGGTCCGATGGTTCATACACACCAGACATGGAGTTTTACCTGAAACAGAGAGAGAGAGAGAGAGCTCAGGGTGTGGTGTGTGTGGTGTGGTGTGTGAAACAGAGAGAGCTCAGGGTGTGGTGTGTGTGGTGTGGTGTGTATGGTGTGTGTGGTGTGTATGGTGTGTATGGTGTGGTGTGTGGTGTGTATGGTGTGTGTGGTGTGTATGGTGTGTGTGGTGTGTATGGTGTGGTGTGTATGGTGTGGTGTGTATGGTGTGTATGGTGTGGTGTGTGGTGTGTATGGTGTGGTGTGGTGTGTGGTGTGTGTGGTGTGTGTGGTGTGTGTGGTGTGTATGGTGTGTATGGTGTGTGTGGTGTGTATGGTGTGTGTGGTGTGTATGGTGTGTGTGGTGTGGTGTGTATGGTGTGGTGTGTATGGTGTGTGGTGTGTGTGGTGTGGTGTGTATGGTGTGTGTGGTGTGTTGTGTATGGTGTGTGTGGTGTGTATGGTGTGGTGTGTGTGGTGTGTATGGTGTGGTGTGTATGGTGTGGTGTGTATGGTGTGTATGGTGTGGTGTGTGTGGTGTGGTGTGTGTGGTGTGTATGGTGTGTGTGGTGTGTATGGTGTGTGTGGTGTGGTGTGTATGGTGTGTGTGGTGTGGTGTGGTGTGGTGTGTATGGTGTGGTGTGGTGTGTATGGTGTGTATGGTATGGTGTGGTGTGTATGGTGTGGTGTGTATGGTGTGGTGTGTATGGTGTGTGTGGTGTGTGTGGTGTGGTGTGTGGTGTGTATGGTGTGTATGGTGTGGTGTGTATGGTGTGTATGGTGTGTGTGGTGTGTATGGTGTGGTGTGTATGGTGTGGTGTGTATGGTGTGGTGTGTATGGTGTGGTGTGTATGGTGTGGTGTGTGTGGTGTGTATGGTGTGGTGTGTGGTGTGTGTGGTGTGGTGTGTATGGTGTGGTGTGTATGGTGTGGTGTGTATGGTGTGGTGTGTGTGGTGTGGTGTGTAGTGTGAAACAGAGAGAGAGCTCAGGGTGTGGTGTGTGTGGTGTGGGTCTTACTGCGGGGGGTCTTCCCCAGGCGTCTCAGGAGCGCGCTCAGTCCAGTCTTCTCCGTGGTGGGCGTGGCTGTGAGAAACTCTGCCTTTCCCGTGAGTGACAGCTCATCACCAGGCTGCAACACCACACTGTACGACTCACTGTCCTCACTGAACTCCCCTGACAGAACCTAAACACACAAAGAGCAAGGTCTGTGATGTATAGCTGAAATAGACAGCGTAGAGCTGGCTGAAGCACCTTCAGCTAACCCCTGACCTTGACAGTGAAGCTGATAGTTTCCATGGCGAAGACGCGGTCAGGGAACGTTCCGGCCACTTCCTCCACCGAGGAGAAATACTGGATGGGGTCCCTAACGTCTCGGTCTTCATCTATCAGACGGAACCGACCTGCACACAGACAGGGAGAGACATGGTTCATTTAGTTCAATATTTCAACAACTAAAAGCATTGTATTTGGGACAAATCATTCACTAAACCTCAACTAAATCATGTAATAAATAATGTGGAAATTGAGCAAGTTGAGATGACTAAACTGCTTGGATTAACCCTGGATTGTAAACTGTCCTGGTCAAAACATATTGATGCAGTAGTAGGTAAGATGCGGAGAAGTCTGTCTATAATAAAGCGATGCTCTACCTTAACAGTATCAACAAGGCAGGTCCTACAGGCCCTAGTTTCTACCTTCTTAACAACACTATCAACAAGGCAGGTCCTACAGGCCCTAGTTTCTACCTTCTTAACAACACTATCAACAAGGCAGGTCCTACAGGCCCTAGTTTCTACCTTCTTAACAACACTATCAACAAGGCAGGTCCTACAGGCCCTAGTTTCTGCCTTCTTAACAGCACTATCAACAAGGCAGGTTCTACAGGCACTAGTTTTGTCACACCTGGACTACTGTTCAGTCGTGTGGTCAGGTGCCACAAAAAAGGACTTTACAACTGGTTCAGAACAGGGCTGCACGGCTGGCACTTGGATGTACACAGAGAGCTAATATTAATAATATGCATTTGTCTCTCATGGCTCAAAGTGGAGGAGAGATTGACTTCATCACTACTTGTATTTATGAGAGGTATTGACATGTTGAAAGCACCGAGCTGTCTGTTTGAACTACTGGCCCACAGCTCAGACACCCATGTATACTCCACAAGACATGACACCAGAGGTCTCTTCATAGTCCCCAAGTCCAGAACAGACTATGGGAGGTGCACTGTACTACATAGAGCCATGACTACATGGAACTCTATTCCACATCAGGTAACTGATGCAAACACATCTTATGGAACAGCAGGGACTGTGAAGCAACATAAACACAGGCATAGACACATGCATACACACACATGTACTATACACACGGATTTAGTGTTATAGATATGTGGTAGTAGAGGCCTGAGGACACACACTTAGTGTGTTGTGAAATCTGTTGTGAATCTATTGTAATGTTTTAAAATGCATACCTGCCTAAATTTTGCTGGACCCCAGGAAGAGTAGCTGCTGCCTTGGCAGGAACTAATGGTGATCCATAATAAACCCCAGGAAGAGTAGCTGCTGCCTTGGCAGGAACTAATGGGGATCCATAATAAACCCCAGGAAGAGTAGCTGCTGCCTTGGCAGGAACTAATGGGGATCCATAATAAACCCCAGGAAGAGTAGCTGCTGCCTTGACAGGAACTAATGGTGATCCATAATAAACCCCAGGAAGAGTAGCTGCTGCCTTGACTGGAACTAATGGGGATCCATAATAAACCCCAGGAAGAGTAGCTGCTTCCTTGGCAGGAACTAATGGGGATCCATAATAAACCCCAAGAAGAGTAGCTGCTGCCTTGGCAGGATCCATAATAAACCCCAGGAAGAGTAGCTGCTGCCTTGGCAGGAACTAATGGGGATCCATAATAAACCCACAACAAGAGTAGCTGCTGCCTTGGCAGGAACTAATGGGGATGCATGATAAACCCCAGGAAGAATAGCTGCTCTCTTGGCAGGAACTAATGGGGATCCATAATAAACCCCAGGAAGAGTAGCTGCTGCGTTGGCATGAACTAATGGGGATCCATAATAAACCCCAGGAAGAGTAGCTGCTGCGTTGGCATGAACTAATGGGGATCCATAATAAACCCCAGGAAGAGTAGCTGCTGCCTTGGCAGGAACTAATGGGGATCCATAATAAACCCCAGGAAGAGTAGCTGCTGCCTTGGCAGGATCCATAATAAACCCCAGGAAGAGTAGCTGCTGCCTTGGCAGGAACTAATGGGGATCCATAATAAACCCCAGGAAGAGTAGCTTCTGCCTTTGCAGGAACTAATGGTGATCCATAATAAACCCCAGAAAGAGTAGCAGCTGCTTTGACAGGAACTAATGGGGATCCATAATAAACCCCAGGAAGAGTAGCTGCTGCCTTGGCAGGAACTAATGGGGATCCATAATAAACCCCAGGAAGAATAGCTGCTCTCTTGGCAGGAACTAATGGGGATCCATAATAAACCCCAGGAAGAGTAGCTGCTGCCTAGGCAGGATCCATAATAAACCCCAGGAAGAGTAGCTGCTGCCTTGGCAGGTACTAATGGGGATCCATAATAAACCCCAGGAAGAGTAGCTGCTGCCTTGGCAGGAACTAATGGGGAGCTATAATAAACCCAAGGAAGAGTAGCTGCTGCCTTGGCAGGAACTAATGGCTATCCATAATAAACACCAGGAAGAGTAGCTGCTGCCTTGGCAGGAACTAATGGGGATCCATAATAAACCCCAGGAAGAGTAGCTGCTGCCTTGGCAGGAACTAATGGGGATCCATAATAAACCCCAGGAAGAGTAGCTGCTGCCTTGGCAGGAACTAATGGGGATCCATAATAAACCCCAGGAAGAGTAGCTGCTGCCTTGGCAGGAACTAAATGGGGATCCATAATAAACCCCAGGAAGAGTAGCTGCTGCCTTGGCAGGATCCATAATAAACCGCAGGAAGAGTAGCTGCTGCCTTGGCAGGAACTAATGGGGATCCATAATAAACCCAAGGAAGAGTAGCTGCTGCCTTGGCAGGAACTAATGGGGATCCACAATAAACCTCAGGAAGAGCAGCTGCTGCCTTGGCAGGAACTAATGGGGATCCATAATAAACCCAAGGAAGAGTATCTGCTGCCTTGGCAGGAACTCATGGGGATCCATAATAAACCCCAGGAAGAGTAGCTGCTGCCTTGGCAGGAACTAATGAGGATCCCTAATAAACTCCAGGAAGAGTAGCTGCTGCCTTGGCAGGAACTAATGGGGATCCATAATAAACCCCAGGAAGAGTAGCTGCTGCCTTGGCAGGAACTAATGAGGATCCATAATAAACCCCAGGAAGAGTAGCTGCTGCCTTGGCAGGAACTAATGGGGATCCATAATAACCCACAACAAGAGTAGCTGTTGCCTTGGCAGGAACTAATGGGGATCCATAATAAACCCCAGGAAGAGTAGCTGCTGCCTTGGCAGGAACTAATGGTGATCCATAATAAACCCCAGGAAGACTAGCTGCTGCCTTGGCAGGAACTAAATGGGGATCCATAATAAACCCCAGGAAGAGTAGCTGCTGCCTCGGCAGGAACTAATGGGGATCCATAATAAACCCCAGGAAGAGTAGCTGCTGCCTTGGCAGGAACTAATGAGGATCCCTAATAAACTCCAGGAAGAGTAGCTGCTGCCTTGGCAGGAACTAATGGGGATCCATAATAAACCCCAGGAAGAGTAGCTGCTGCCTTGGCAGGAACTAATGAGGATCCATAATAAACCCCAGGAAGAGTAGCTGCTGCCTTGGCAGGAACTAATGGGGATCCATAATAACCCACAACAAGAGTAGCTGTTGCCTTGGCAGGAACTAATGGGGATCCATAATAAACCCCAGGAAGAGTAGCTGCTGCCTTGGCAGGAACTAATGGTGATCCATAATAAACCCCAGGAAGACTAGCTGCTGCCTTGGCAGGAACTAAATGGGGATCCATAATAAACCCCAGGAAGAGTAGCTGCTGCCTCGGCAGGAACTAATGGGGATCCATAATAAACCCCAGGAAGAGTAGCTGCTGCCTCAGCAGGAACTAATGGGGATCCATAATAAACCCCAGGAAGAGTAGCTGCTGCCTCAGCAGGAACTAATGGGGATCCATAATAAACCCCAGGAAGAGTAGCTGCTGCCTTGGCAGGAACTAAATGGGGATCTATAATAAACCCCAGGAAGAGTAGCTGCTGCCTTGGCAGGAACTAATGGGGATCCATAATAAACCCCAGGAAGAGTAGCTGCTGCTGCCTTGGCAGGAACTAATGGGGATCCATAATAAACCCCAGGAAGAGTAGCTGCTGCCTTGGCAGGATCCATAATAAACCCCAGGAAGAGTAGCTGCTGCCTTGGCAGGAACTAATGGGGATCCATAATAAACCCCAGGAAGAGCAGGAACTAATGGGGATCCATAATAAACCCCAGGAAGAGTAGCTTCTGCCTTGGCAGGAACTAATGGGGATCCATAATAAACCCCAGGAAGAGTAGCTGCTGCCTTGGCAGGATCCATAATAAACCCCAGGAAGAGTAGCTGTTGCCTTGGCAGGAACTAATGGGGATCCATAATAAACCCAAGGAAGAGTAGCTGCTGACTTGGCAGGAACTAATGGGGATCCATAATAAACCCCAGGAAGAATAGCTGCTACCTTGGCAGGAACTAATGGGGATCCATAATAAACCCCAGGAAGAGTAGCTTCTGCCTTAGCAGGAACTAATGGTGATCCATAATAAACCCCAGAAAGAGTAGCTGCTGCCTTGACAGGAACTAATGGGGATCCATAATAAACCCCAGGAAGAGTAGCTGCTGCCTTGGCAGGAACTAATGGGGATCCATAATAAACCCCAGGAAGAATAGCTGCTCTCTTGGCAGGAACTAATGGGGATCCATAATAAACCCCAGGAAGAGTAGCTGCTGCCTAGGCAGGATCCATAATAAACCCCAGGAAGAGTAGCTGCTGCCTTGGCAGGAACTAATGGGGATCCATAATAACCCACAACAAGAGTAGCTGCTGCCTTGGCAGGAACTAATGGGGATCCATAATAAACCCCAGGAAGACTAGCTGCAGCCTTGGCAGGAACTAATGGGGATCCATAATAAACCCCAGGAAGAGTAGCTGCTGCCTTGGCAGGAACTAATGGGGATCCATAATGAACCCCAGGAAGAGTAGCTGCTGCCTTGGCAGGAACTAATGGGGATCCATAATAAACCCCAGGAAGAGTAGCTGCTGCCTTGGCAGGATCCATAATAAACCCCAGGAAGAGTAGCTGCTGCCTTGGCAGGAACTAATGGGGATCCATAATAAACCCAAGGAAGAGTAGCTGCTGCCTTGGCAGGAACTAATGGGGATCCACAATAAACCTCAGGAAGAGCAGCTGCTGCCTTGGCAGGAACTAATGGGGATCCATAATAAACCCCAGGAAGAGTATCTGCTGCCTTGGCAGGAACTCATGGGGATCCATAATAAACCCCAGGAAGAGTAGCTGCTGCCTTGGCAGGAACTAATGGGGATCCATAATAAACCACAATAAGAGTAGCTGCTGCCTTGGCAGGAACTAATGGGGATCCATAATAAACCCCAGGAAGAGTAGCTGTTGCCTTGGCAGAAACTAATGGTGATCCATAATAAACCCCAGGAAGAGTAGCTGCTGCCTTGGCAGGAACTAATGGGGATCCATAATAAACCCCAGGAAGAGTAGCTGCTGCCTTGGCAGGAACTAATGGGGATCCATAATAAACCCCAGGAAGAGTAGCTGCTGCCTTGGCAGGAACTAATGGGGATCCATAATAAACCCCAGAAAGAGTAGCTGCTGCCTTGGCAGGAACTAATGGGGATCCATAATAAACCCCAGGAAGAATAGCTGCTCTCTTGGCAGGAACTAATGGGGATCCATAATAAACCCCAGGAAGAGTAGCTGCTGCCTAGGCAGGATCCATAATAAACCCCAGGAAGAGTAGCTGCTGCCTTGGCAGGAACTAATGGGGATCCATAATAACCCACAACAAGAGTAGCTGCTGCCTTGGCAGGAACTAATGGGGATCCATAATAAACCCCAGGAAGACTAGCTGCAGCCTTGGCAGGAACTAATGGGGATCCATAATAAACCCCAGGAAGAGTAGCTGCTGCCTTGGCAGGAACTAATGGGGATCCATAATGAACCCCAGGAAGAGTAGCTGCTGCCTTGGCAGGAACTAATGGGGATCCATAATAAACCCCAGGAAGAGTAGCTGCTGCCTTGGCAGGATCCATAATAAACCCCATAATAAACCCAAGGAAGAGTAGCTGCTGCCTTGGCAGGAACTAATGGGGATCCATAATAAACCCCAGGAAGAGCAGCTGCTGCCTTGGCAGGAACTAATGGGGATCCATAATAAACCCCAGGAAGAGTATCTGCTGCCTTGGCAGGAACTCATGGGGATCCATAATAAACCCCAGGAAGAGTAGCTGCTGCCTTGGCAGGAACTAATGGGGATCCATAATAACCCACAACAAGAGTAGCTGCTGCCTTGGCAGGAACTAATGGGGATCCATAATAAACCCCAGGAAGAGTAGCTGTTGCCTTGGCAGAAACTAATGGTGATCCATAATAAACCCCAGGAAGAGTAGCTGCTGCCTTGGCAGGAACTAATGGGGATCCATAATAAACCCCAGGAAGAGTAGCTGCTGCCTTGGCAGGAACTAATGGGGATCCATAATAAACCCCAGGAAGAGTAGCTGCTGCCTTGGCAGGAACTAATGGGGATCCATAATAAACCCCAGAAAGAGTAGCTGCTGCCTTGGCAGGAACTAATTGGGATCCATAATAAACCCCAGGAAGAGTAGCTGCTGCCTTGGCAGGGACTAATGGGGATCCATAATAAACCCCAGGAAGAGTAGCTGCTGCCTTGACAGGAACTAATGGGGATCCATAATAAACCCCAGGAAGAGTAGCTGCTGCCTTGACAGGAACTAATGGGGATCCATAATAAACCCCAGAAAGAGTAGATGCTACCTTGGCAGGATCCATAATGAATATAAATACAAAAACGTGGGTGAGACGTGGTCTCTAAACGTGGGGGAGACGTGGTCTCTAAACGTGGGGGAGACGTGGTCTCTAAACGTGGTCTCTAAACGTGGGTGAGACGTGGTCTCTAAACGTGGGGGAGACGTGGTCTCTAAACGTGGGTGAGACGTGGTCTCTAAACGTGGGTGAGACGTGGTCTCTAAACGTGGGGGAGACGTGGTCTCTAAACGTGGGTGAGATGTGGTCTCTAAACGTGGGGGAGACGTGGTCTCTAAACGTGGGTGAGACGTGGTCTCTAAACGTGGGTGAGACGTGGTCTCTAAACGTGGGTGAGTCGTGGTCTCTAAACGTGGGGGAGACGTGGACTCTAAACGTGGGTGAGACGTGGTCTCTAAACGTGGGTGAGACGTGGTCTCTAAACGTGGGTGAGTCGTGGTCTCTAAACGTGGGTGAGACGTGGACTCTAAACGTGGGTGAGACGTGGTCTCTAAACGTGGGTGAGACGTGGTCTCTAAACGTGGGGGAGACATGGTCTCTAAACGTGGGTGAGATGTGGTCTCTAAACGTGGTCTCTAAACGTGGGTGAGACATGGTCTCTAAACGTGGGGGAGACGTGGTCTCTAAACGTGGGGGAGACGTGGTCTCTAAACGTGGGGGAGACGTGGTCTCTAAACGTGGGTGAGATGTGGTCTCTAAACGTGGTCTCTAAACGTGGGTGAGACGTGGACTCTAAACGTGGGTGAGACGTGGACTCTAAACGTGGGTGAGACGTGGTCTCTAAACGTGGGGGAGACGTGGTCTCTAAACGTGGGTGAGACGTGGTCTCTAAACATGGGTGAGACGTGGTCTCTAAACGTGGGGGAGACGTGGTCTCTAAACGTGGGTGAGACGTGGTTTATAAATGTGGTTTCTAGTCAGAGAAAAGGAAGGTGTCCAGACTTTCTAAAACAAATATTAAAAAGCAGACTACTGTTGCCAGTGGCGTATACACCCCCCCTTCCCCCTTCAGGGGGCCCTTTAGTTAAATCTGACCTCCTCTCTCAGCCAATCAGAAGCTAGAGGGGTTGTTATGGTAACCGTTAAACAAGCTCCATTCTCACGCTGAACAGAGATACATCACTATGGAGACACACAAACACAAACACACACACAACCTCTATCTGTCTCCCCATTTTCTCCTCCTCCATTTCTCTTCCTCTTACCTCCTCCTTCTCACCTCCAGCTCCTGTCCTCCTCCTCCCCCCCTTCTCCTCCATCTTTCCTTACCTCCAGCTCCTGTCTTCCTCCCCCTCCTCTCCTCCCTCGTTCTCTTCTTCCCCCCTCTGATCCACAACAGACACATTTCTCCAAAGGTCTGAAAGTATCATCTCTAACCCCTCCCCTCCCCTGATTTCTGTTCTTGTAAAAGCCTGGGTTTTCTGTACGTTTACACTAGACGCTTATTACCTAAAATGGATCAATTGAAAGTGTGGGTTCACAGCTCCAATCCAGATGTTTTGTTCATTACTGAGACGTGGTTAAGGAAGAGTGTTTTGAATACTGATGTTAACCTTTCTGGTTATAACATTTTTCAGCAAAACAGATCTTCCAAAAGGTGGGGGAGTGGCGATCTTTACCAAGGATCACCTTCAGTGCTCGGTTGTCTCCACCAAGTCTGTCCCCAAACAATTTGATTTGCTGGTTTTAAGCATTAAACTTTCAAATAGCTCTTAGTTGACTGTTGCTGGGTGTTATCGTCCTCCATCAGCACCGGTACCCTACCTGCCCTAAGCTCTCTCCTGGCCCCGTACACCAAGTCTGAATTTGTCCTGCTAGGTGACCTAAACTGGGACATGCTTAAACCACCTGACCAAGTCCTAAAGCAATGTGACTCCCTAAATCTTTCTCAGATTATTACCAATCCCATAAAGGTATGACTCCAAACACCCAGAAAAGGCTACTCTCCTCGATGTTATCCTCACAAATAATCCTGATAGGTATCAGTCTGGTGTTTTCTGTAATGACCTTAGTGATCACTGTTTAACAGCCTGTGTTTGTAATGGCTGCTCAGTGAAACGACTTGTCCTGATGTCATAGACACTTGCTAAAAAACTTTAATGAGCAAGCCTTCCTTCATGATCTGGCCTCTGTAAAATGGTATAGAATCAGCTTGGTCCCCTCTGTTTTACAGCCTGTGTTCATAAAGGCCTCTGTAAAATGGTATAGAATCAGCTTGGTCCCCTCTGTTTTACAGCCTGTGTTCATAAAGGCCTCTGTAAAATGGTATAGAATCAGCTTGGTCCCCTCTGTTTTACAGCCTGTGTTCATAAAGGCCTCTGTAAAATGGTATAGAATCAGCTTGGTCCCCTCTGTTTTACAGCCTGTGTTCATAAAGGCCTCTGTAAAATGGTATAGAATCAGCTTGGTCCCCTCTGTTTTACAGCCTGTGTTCATAAAGGCCTCTGTAAAATGGTATAGAATCAGCTTGGTCCCCTCTGTTTTACAGCCTGTGTTCATAAAGGCCTCTGTAAAATGGTATAGAATCAGCTTGGTCCCCTCTGTTTTACAGCCTGTGTTCATAAAGGCCTCTGTAAAATGGTATAGAATCAGCTTGGTCCCCTCTGTTTTACAGCCTGTGTTCATAAAGGCCTCTGTAAAATGGTATAGAATCAGCTTGGTCCCCTCTGTTTTACAGCCTGTGTTCATAAAGGCCTCTGTAAAATGGTATAGAATCAGCTTGGTCCCCTCTGTTTTACAGCCTGTGTTCATAAAGGCCTCTGTAAAATGGTATAGAATCAGCTTGGTCCCCTCTGTCGAAGATGCTTGGACCTTCTTTTTTTATATTTTCAGTGGTATTGTCAACAAACACGCCCCCATAAAGAAAATGAGAATTAAAAACAGGTTCAGCCCCTGGTTCGACCGTGATCTGGCAGAGTTACTCCACCTCAAGAACACCATTTGGTGAAAGGCTCGGCACACGCATACTCAGGCTGACTGGCTCTCGTTCAGGCTGATGAGAAATAAGTGCACTCAGGCTATCCAGAAGGCCAAAGTCAGTTACTTTAAGGAGCAGTTCTCTCTCTGTGGGTCTAACCCCAAGAAGTTCTGGAAAACGGTTAAAGACCTGGAGAATAAACCCTCCTCCTCACCTTCTCTCAGCACATATCAAAGCTGCAGGCTAAAGTTAAATCTAGACTTGGTTTCCTCTATGGTAATCTTCAACCTAGCTGCCAAACTAACCCTGATACAGATGACCATCCTTCCCATGCTAAATTACGGAGACATAATTTATAGATCGGCAGGTAAGGGTGCTCTCGAGAGGCTAGATGTTCTTTACCATTCGGCCATCAGATTTGCCACCAATGCTCCTTAAATCAAATCAAATCAAATCAAATCAAATTTTATTAGTCACATACACATGGTTAGCAGATGTTAATGCGAGTGTAGCGAAATGCTTGTGCTTCTAGTTCCGACAATGCAGTAATAACCAACAAGTAATCTAACCTAACAATTCCACAACTACTACCTTATACACACACACAAGTGTAAAGGGATAAAGAATATGTACATAAAGATATATGAATGAGTGGTGGTACAGAACGGCATGGCAAGATGCAGTAGATGGTATAGAATACGGTATATACATATGAGATGAGTACTGTAGGGTATGTAAACATAAAGTGGCATAGTTTAAAGTGGCTAGTGGTACATGTATTACATAAAGATGGCAAGATGCAGTAGATGATATAGAGTACAGTATATACATATGAGATGGGTAATGTAGGGTATGTAAACATTATATTAAGTGGCATTGTTTAAAGTGGCTAGTGGTACATTTTTACATAATTTCCATCAATTCCCATTTTTAAAGTGGCTGGAGTTGAGTCAGTATGTTGGCAGCGGCCGCTAAATGTTAGTGGTGGCTGTTTAACAGTCTGATGGCCTTGAGATAGAAGCTGTTTTTCAGTCTCTCGGTCCCTGCTTTGATGCACCTGTACTGACCTCGCCTTCTGGATGATAGCGGGGTGAACAGGCAGTGGCTTGGGTGGTTGTTGTCCTTGATGATCTTTATGGCCTTCCTGTGACATCGGGTGGTGTAGGTGTCCTGGAGGGCAGGTAGTTTGCCCCCGGTGATGCGTTCTGCAGACCTCACTACCCTCTGGAGAGCCTTACGGTTGTGGGCGGAGCAGTTGCCGTACCAGGCGGTGATACAGCCCGACAGGATGCTCTCGATTGTGCATCTGTAGAAGTTTGTGAGTGCTTTTGGTGACAAGCCGAATTTCTTCAGCCTCCTGAGGTTGAAGAGGCGCTGCTGCGCCTTCTTCACAACGCTGTCTGTGTGGGTGGACCAATTCAGTTTGTCCGTGATGTGTACACCGAGGAACTTAAAACTTTCCACCTTCTCCACTACTGACCCGTCGATGTGGATAGGGGGGTGCTCCCTCTGCTGTTTCCTGAAGTCCACAATCATCTCCTTTGTTTTGTTGACGTTGAGTGTGAGGTTATTTTCCTGACACCACACTCCGAGGGCCCTCACCTCCTCCCTGTAGGCCGTCTCGTCGTTGTTGGTAATCAAGCCTACCACTGTAGTGTCATCCGCAAACTTGATGATTGAGTTGGAGGCGTGCATGGCCACGCAGTCGTGGGTGAACAGGGAGTACAGGAGAGGGCTCAGAACGCACCCTTGTGGGGCCCCAGTGTTGAGGATCAGCGGGGTGGAGATGTTGTTACCTACCCTCACCACCTGGGGGCGGCCCGTCAGGAAGTCCAGGACCCAGTTGCACAGGGCGGGGTCGAGACCCAGGGTCTCGAGCTTGATGACGAGTTTGGAGGGTACTATGGTGTTAAATGCTGAGCTGTAATCGATGAACAGCATTCTCACATGGGTATTCCTCTTGTCCAGATGGGTTAGGGCAGTGTGCAGTGTGGTTGCGATTGCGTCGTCTGTGGACCTATTGGGTCGGTAAGCAAATTGGAGTGGGTCTAGGGTGTCCGGTAGGGTGGAGGTGATATGGTCCTTGACTAGTCTCTCAAAGCACTTCATGATGACGGAAGTGAGTGCTACGGGGCGGTAGTCGTTTAGCTCAGTTACCTTAGCTTTCTTGGGAACAGGAACAATGGTGGCCCTCTTGAAGCATGTGGGAACAGCAGACTGGGATAAGGATTGATTGAATATTTCCGTAAACACACCAGCCAGCTGGTCTGCGCATGCTCTGAGGACGCGGCTGGGAATGCCGTCTGGGCCTGCAGCCTTGCGAGGGTTAACACGTTTAAATGTTTTACTCACCTCGGCTGCAGTGAAGGAGAGCCCGCAGGTTTTGGTAGGGGGCCGTGTCAGTGGCACTGTATTGTCCTCAAAGCGGGCAAAAAAGTTGTTTAGCCTGTCTGGGAGCAAGACATCCTGGTCCGCGACGGGGCTGGTTTTCTTTTTGTAATCCGTGATTGACTGTAGACCCTGCCACATACCTCTTGTGTCTGAGCTGTTGAATTGCGACTCGATTTTGTCTCTGTACTGGGACTTAGCCTGTTTGATTGCCTTGCGGAGAGAATAGCTACACTGTTTGTATTCGGTCATGCTTCCGGTCACCTTGCCCTGGTTAAAAGCAGTGGTTCGCGCTTTCAGTTTCACGCGAATGCTGCCGTCAATCCACGGTTTCTGGTTTGGGAATGTTTTAATCGTTGCTGTGGGTACGACATCGTCAATGCACTTCCTAATGAACTCGCTCACCGAATCAGCATATTCGTCAATATTGTTGTTGGACGCAATGCGGAACATATTCCAATCCGCGTGATCGAAGCAGTCTTGAAGCGTGGATTCAGATTGGTCGGACCAGCGTTGAACAGACCTGAGCGCGGGAGCTTGTTGTTTGAGTTTCTGTTTGTAGGCTGGAATCAACAAAATGGAGTCGTGGTCAGCTTTTCCGAAAGGGGGGCGGGGGAGGGCCTTATATGCGTCGCGGAAATTAGTATAACAATGATCTAGGGTTTTTCCAGCCCTGGTAGCACAATCGATATGCTGATAGAATTTAGGGAGTTTTGTTTTTAGATTAGCCTTGTTAAAATCCCCAGCTACGATGAATGCAGCCTCAGGGTGTGTGGTTTCCAGTTTACAAAGAGTCAGATAAAGTTCGTTCAGGGCCATCGATGTGTCTGCTTGGGGGGGAATATATACGGCTGTGATTATGATTGAAGAGAATTCCCTTGGTAGATAATGCGGTCGACATTTGATTGTGAGGAGTTCTAGATCAGGTGAACAGAATGACTTGAGTTCCTGTGTGTTGTTATGATGATCACACCACGTCTCGTTAATCATAAGGCATACCCCCCCGCCCCTCTTCTTACCGGAAAGATGTTTGTTTCTGTCGGCGCGATGCATGAAGAAACCAGCTGGCTGCACCGACTCCGTTAGCGTCTCTTGAGTTAGCCATGTTTCCGTGAAGCAGAGCACGTTGCAATCCCTGATGTCTCTCTGGAATGCTACCCGTGCTCGGATTTCGTCAACCTTATTGTCAAGAGACTGGACATTGGCGAGTAGTATGCTAGGGAGTGGAGCGCGATGTGCCCGTCTCCGAAGCCTGACCACGAGACCGCCTCGTTTGCCCCTTTTTCGGCGTCGCACAGGGTCGCCGGCTGGGATCAGATCCATTGTATTGGGTGGAAGGCAAAACACTGGATCCGTTTCGGGAAAGTCATATTCCTGGTAGGAACGATGATGAGTTGACGTTAATCGTATATTCAGTAGTTCCTCCCGACTGTATGTAATGAAACCTAAGATTACCTGGGGTACCGATGTAAGAAATAACACATAAAAAAACAGAATACTGCATATTTTCCAAGGAACGCGAAGCGAGGCGGCCATCTCTTTTCGGCGCCGGAAGTTAGTGATAGGACACATCACTGCACTCTGTACTCCTCTGTAAACTGGTCATCTCTGTATACCCTTCGCAAGACCCACTGGTTGATGTTTATTTAAAAAACCCTCTTAGGCCTCACTCCCCCCTCTCTGAGATATCTACTGCAGCCCTCATCCTCCCCATACAACACCCGTTCACTCCCCCCTCTCTGAGATATCTACTGCAGCCCTCATCCTCCACGTACAACACCCGTTCTGCCAGTCACATTCTGTTAAAGGTCCCCAAACCACACACATCCCTGGGTCACTCCTATTTTCAGTTCGCTGCAGCTAGCGACTGGAACGAGCTGCAACAAACACTCAAACTGGACAGTTTTATCTCCATCTCTTCATTCAAAGACTCAATCATGGACACTCTTACTGACAGTTGTGGCTGCTTTGTGTGAAATATTGTTGTCTCTACCTTCTTGCCCTTTGTGCTGTTGTCTGTGCCCAATAATGTTTGTACCATGTTTTGTGCTGCTGCCATGTTGTGTTGCTACCATGCTGTGTTGTTGTCTTAGGTCTCTCTTTATGTAGTGTTGTCTCTCTTGTCATGCGTGTTTTGTTCTATATTTTAATTAAATGTATTTGTATCCCCAGCCCCAGAAGGAGGCCTTTTGGTAGGCCGTCATTGTAATTAAGAATTTGTTCTTTAACTGACCTGCCTAGTTAAATACTGCTACTCTCTGTTATTATCTATGCATAGTCACTTTAATAACTTTACCTACATGTACATATTACCTCAACTAACCGGTGACCCCGCACATTGACTCTGTACCGGTACCCCCCTCTGGTACTGTAGAGGTGTGTGTGTGTGTGTGTGTGTGTGTGTGTGTGTGTGTGTGTGTGTGTGTGTGTGTGTGTGTGTGTGTTCTCACCCTGGTACTGTTGAGGTGTGTGTGTGTGTGTGTGTGTGTGTGTGTGTGTGTGTGTGTGTGTGTGTGTGTGTGTGTGTGTGTGTGTGTTCTCACCCTGGTACTGTAGAGGTGTGTGTGTGTGTGTGTGTGTGTGTTCTCACCCTGGTACTGGAGAGGTGTGTGTGTGTGTGTGTGTTCTCACCCTGGTACTGGAGAGGAATGTCTATCTTGGGTCCGATGACGTAGTGTCCTTCTTCCAGAGAGAGAGCGGTGACGGTGGTCCACTGACGACACGAGTGGAGCAACACCATATCATCCTCACACAGACCCTCTACACACTCCCCTAGAGACCCAGACGCACAAATACACAAGTTACAACCCTCTACACACTCCCCTAGAGACCCAGACGCACAAATACACAAGTTACAACCCTCTACACACTCCCCTAGAGACCCAGACGCACAAATACACACGTTACAACCCTCTACACACTCCCCTAGAGACCCAGACGCACAAATACACACGTTACAACCCTCTACACACTCCCCTAGAGACCCAGACGCACAAATACACAAGTTACAATTTACACAATTTACAATAGTAACAATTTACACAAGTCACACAACCATCACAGGTGTGACTAATTCCCTAATTACTGTGCTCTTAATTGAGATACTGTTAACGGATTGATTCATTGAGAGCTTGTTAACGGATTGATTCATTGAGCGCTTGTTAACGGATTGATTCATTGAGCGCTTGTTAACGGATTGATTCATTGAGAGCTTGTTAACGGATTGATTCATTGAGAGCTTGTTAACAGATTGATTCATTGAGAGCTTGTTAACGGATTGATTCATTGAGAGCTTGTTAACAGATTGATTCATTGAGAGGTGAAAGGATTGATTCATTGAGAGCTTGTTAACGGATTGATTCATTGAGAGCTTGTTAACGGATTGATTCATTGAGCGCTTGTTAACGGATTGATTCATTGAGAGCTTGTTAACGGATTGATTCATTGAGAGCTTGTTAACAGATTGATTCATTAACTGATTGGCTTCCTGTTTTTCTCTTTATACCCCTTGTTTTCTTTGTTTGAGGTGTGGCTGGCCAGGGGAAGGTACAGGGGAGAGGTGTGGCTGGCCAGGGGAAGGTACAGGGGAGAGGTGTGGCTGGCCAGGGGAAGGTACAGGGGAGAGGTGTGGCTGGCCAGGGGAAGGTACAGGGGAGAAGTGTGGCTGGCCATGGGAAGGTACAGGGGAGAAGTGTGGCTGGCCAGGGCAACGTACAGGGGAGAGGTGTGGCTGGCCAGGGCAACGTACAGGGGAGAAGTGTGGCTGGCCAGGGGAAGGTACAGGGGAGTCTGTAGTCCTATCTGTGTAAACCTAGGGGGGTGTAGTCAGATCTATGTAAACCTAGGGGGGTGTAGTCAGATCTATGTAAACCTAGGGGGGTGTAGTCAGATATATGTAAACCTAGGGGGGTGTAGTCAGATCTATGTAAACCTAGGGGGGTGTAGTCAGATCCATGTAATCCTGGGGGGGGGTGTAGTCAGATCTATGTAAACCTAGGGGGGTGTAGTCAGATCTATGTAAACCTAGGGGGGTGTAGTCAGATCTATGTAAACCTAGGGGGGTGTAGTCAGATCTATGTAAACCTAGGGGGGTGTAGTCAGATCTATGTAAACCTAGGGGGGTGTAGTCAGATCTATGTAAACCTAGGGGGGTGTAGTCAGATCTATGGTACCTAGGGGGGTGTAGTCAGATCTATGTAAACCTAGGGGGGTGTAGTCAGATCTATGTAAACCTATGGGGGTGTAGTCAGATCTATGGTACCTAGGCGGGGTGTAGTCAGATCTATGTAAACCTGGGGGGGTGTAGTCAGATCAATGTTACCTAGGGGGGTGTAGTCAGATCTACGGTAGCTAGGGGGGTGTCATCATATGGGGGTGGGGGCACGCTTTTTGTCCAGTGTAAAATGCCTCAAACCTGGTGATCGGTTTCCTTGCGCTGCTCGTTAGTATTCAGAACACTCACCGGCAGATTACAGAATTTACATATGAAAAGCAGGACTTTAGCGACACAACAGACACTTTGTGGTGGTTTGGCCAAACTGTTAAATAACTGATTTGCTACCGTGAGGGGTTCAATTGAAGCTGCTGCAACAAGTCATGTTTATTACAGACCGAGTAGTCTACATACCAGTAGACCTGCCCAAACGTTTACACGTTTATAAACTAGTTTTATCCACTGCTGATTCTTCTTTAATGTCCAGTTCCAGTTCCAAATTCAATCAATCATTATTATTCTCCACACGGATAATACTGTTATAGAGCCAGTTTAGTGTTTAGGAAGGAATATTGTGTTAAGATAGAGAAGATGGTGTAGTAGGCTAAGAGAAGGATGGATAGAGGGAGGATAGAGGAGTCAGTGAGGTGTGTCCTCGAAGGTCTTACCAGGCGCCAGGCGGACCAGACAGGGCAGGCGGACCTTACTGACCACAGCATCTAACGGAACCGACACGGAGCTCCAAGACACCTCCGACAGGCTGGTCCAAAGCTTCTCCATCATATCTCATACTGGCACTACGTCATCACACCCCACACCGGGAGAGGTCCGGGATGGTGCAGCTCTTCGCTCAGTCTCACCATTTTTTGGAGAGAAAGTTGATCTGAGAGAGAGCGCACGGAAGGTGTGGGCGGGGGAACTAGCGAGCTCTGTTCCTGTTCTTCTCGCGGACATCTACTCCTCCTCCCATCTCTCTCTAAGCGTCACTCCCTCCCATCGAACAGCCAATCATTGACTCCAGCGGATCCTCCAGGCCGGTTGTTTACTGAATGAGCTCCGCTGGGAGAATTGACAGGCTCAAACCAACTGCCTCGCGAGGAAGCGGGCTGAAACCTGTGCAGCGGTGAATGAATCTAATGGAATCTAAATATCAACCCTGGTTTCTATTAGACACCTTAATGAATACTTTTAAATTATACAGTATGTGAGGTAAACAAAAATGACATTTTCCTTCAAGTAGAATTTTTAAGATTGCTAATTGTACTGTGCCTATTACAACAAAAATACTTAAATACATGTAATTTTCTCCTTGAAACATTTTATTGAAAAACTGTAGAATTCCATGTATTCCTATGGAGGAGTGCTCCTACTGGGGAGAGACAATATGGTCGACCGGTGGCTTCAAAGCCTCTCAATGGCCAATACATAGTAATCCAGGGTTTATATAGGTAATTGGTTTCTGAGTTCTACTGCAGACCTGTTGCTACTGAGTTCTACTGCAGACCTGTTTCTACTGCAGACCTGTTTCTACTGAGTTCTACTGCAGACCTGTTTCTACTGAGTTCTACGTCAGACCTGTTTCTACTGAGTTCTACTGCAGACCTGTTGCTACTGAGTTCTACTGCAGACCTGTTTCTACGGAGTTCTACTGCAGACCTGTTTCTACTGAGTTCTACTGCAGACCTGTTGCTACTGAGTTCTACCGCAGACCTGTTTCTACGTCAGACCTGTTTCTACTGAGTTCTACTGCAGACCTGTTTCTACTGAGTTCTACTGCAGACCTGTTTCTACTGAGTTCTACTGCAGACCTGTTTCTACTGCAGACCTGTTTCTACTACAGACTTGTACTTCACTACAGAGAAGTCATGTTGATTTCACTCCAGCCAATCACAAAGTAAATTACCCAGCCATCACCTTTGTCTTGAGACATGCAATGGAGATATCTCAAGATACTTACGTTCAGGACATGTCTCAAAACACATTGAAGAGATTTCCAGAGACAGCCTGTCTCAAGACACTAATGCCATGAGACATTTTATGTACAGTGCCTTCAGAAAGTATTCAGACCCCTTGACTTTTTCCACATTTTGTTACGTTACAGCCTTATTCTAAAATGGATTCAATATTATTTTTCCCTTGTCAATCTACACACAATACGCCATGACAAAGTGAAAACAGGTTTAGACATTTTTGCAAATGTATTACAAATAAAAACAGAAATACCTTATTTACATAAGTATTCAGACCCTTTGCTATGAGATGTGAAATTGAGTTCAGGTGCATCCTGTTTCCATTGATCATCCTTGAGATGTTTCTACAACTTGATTGGAGTCGACCTGTGGAAAATTCAATTGATTGGATATGATTTGGAAAGGCACACACCTGTCTATATAAAGGTCCCACAGTTGACAGTGCATGTCAGAGCAAAAACCAAGCCATGAGGTCGAAGGAATTGTCCGTAGAGCTCCAAGACAGGATTGTGTCGAGGCACAGATCTGGGGAAGGGTACCAAAACATTGCTGCAGCATTGAAGGTCCCCAAGAACACAGTGGCCTCCATCATTCTTAAATGGAAGAAGTTTGGAACCAGCCAAAACTCTTCCAAGAGCTTACTGCCCGGCCAAACTGAGCAATCGGGGGAGAAGGGCTTTGGTCAGGGAGGTGACCAAGAACCCGATGTTCACTCTGACAGAGCTCTAGAGTTCCTCTGTGTATGTGGGAGAACCTTCCAGAAGGACAACCATCTCTGCAGCACTCCAACAATCAATCTTTATGGTAGTCTGATGAGGGAAGTTATGACTGGATGATTATAGCTGTTTGTTTTTACATGTGCTATTGCTCCCTTCTGTCAGGATAAGAGAATGGGAGACATGTTAGCAACTCAAAAGTAACTAAGGCATTGTTAAAAAGAACATAACGCCTGCCAAGATCCTTTCTTCCCATGAGAACAGACAAAGTGCTTAACTGATTCATTGAATTTTCAGACTCAACATAGAATAAAGCTGGGTCCTATCTGGTGCCAAACAGTACGCCCTCATGGACGGTTGGGATATCTACTTCATCATAGAATAAAGCTGGGTCCTATCTGGTGCCAAACAGTACGCCCTCATGGACGGTTGGGATATCTACTTCAGCATAGAATAAAGCTGGGTCCTATCTGGTGCCAAACAGTACGCCCTCATGGACGGTTGGGATATCTACTTCAGCATAGAATAAAGCTGGGTCCTATCTGGTGCCAAACAGTACGCCCTCATGGACGGTTGGGATATCTACTTCAGCTGAGTTATTCAGAATTAAAGGACAGGAAAATGGCAAGGTGTGTTTATTTTTTTTAAATGTAGCCCTTATTTTACTAGGCAAGTCAGTTTAGAACAAATTCTTAGTTTATTTATGTTATTGCTGTATATATGATAACCAGTGACATTTTATTATCCAGCAGATTGTGGAACAGCTCGGGGATCCCAACAAGAGATGAGCGTCTGACTGCCTCTGAAGAGATGGTTGTTTGGAGTGCTCTACCGCCTTTACCACAAGTTCTTTTGGTCAATAAATCTTGATTGGTATGAACATTCATTAGGTTGCAGGGAGGAGAAAAATGAAGACATGGATACTGAACAGAAATATCGAGGCAAGGTGGTGCAAAGTGTTGGTCCCGTGTTTCATGAGCTGAAATAACAGATCCCAGGAATGTTTCATACGTACGAAAAGCGCATCTCTCTAAAATGTGCAAATTTGTTTATCCCTATTAGTTAGCATTTCTCCTTTTACAGGATGATTCACACACCTGATAGGTGTGGCATATCAAGAAGTTGTGTCCCGCCACAGATGTCTCAAGTTTTGAGGGAGCGTGCAATTGGCATTCCGACCGCAGTAATGTCCACCAGAGATGTTGCCAGTGAAATAATGTTATTTTCTCTACTATAAACCACCTAAAGTCGTTGTAGAGAATTTGGCAGTACGTCCAACCGGCCTCAGAAGCACAGACCAAGTGTAACCACACCAGCTCACATCCGGCTTCTTCATCTGCAGGATAATAGGCGGTGGTGGGGGGGGGGGGATTTGTCTGTTATAAAGCCATTGTGGGGAAAACCTAATTCTGATTGAGTGGGCCTATGCCCACCCATGGCTGCACCCCTGCCCAGTCATTAGACATCTATAGATTAGGGTCTAATGAATGGATTTCTATTGACTGACTTCCTTGTATGAACTATATACATCAAGGGCTCCCTCTGCTGTACACACTAAGGAGCATGGTAAAGGGCTCCCTCTGCTGGACACACTAAGGAGCATGGTAAAGGGCTCCCTCTGCTGGACACACTAAGGAGCATGGTAAAGGGCTCCCTCTGCTGGACACACTAAGGAGCATGGTAAAGGGCTCCCTCTGCTGGACACACTAAGGAGCATGGTAAAGGGCTCCCTCTGCTGGACACACTAAGGAGCATGGTAAAGGGCTCCCTCTGCTGGACACACTAAGGAGCATGGTAAAGGGCTCCCTCTGCTGGACACACTAAGGAGCATGGTAAAGGGCTCCCTCTGCTGGACACACTAAGGAGCATGGTAAAGGGCTCCCTCTGCTGGACACACTAAGGAGCATGGTAAAGGGCTCCCTCTGCTGGACACACACTAAGGAGCATGGTAAAGGGCTCCCTCTGCTGGACACACTAAGGAGCATGGTAAAGGGCTCCCTCTGCTGGACACACTAAGGAGCATGGTAAAGGGCTCCCTCTGCTGGACACACTAAGGAGCATGGTAAAGGGCTCCCTCTGCTGGACACACACTAAGGAGCATGGTAAAGGGCTCCCTCTGCTGGACACACTAAGGAGCATGGTAAAGGGCTCCCTCTGCTGGACACACACTAAGGAGCGTGGTAAAGGGCTCCCTCTGCTGGACACACTAAGGAGCATGGTAAAGGGCTCCCTCTGCTGGACACACTAAGGAGCATGGTAAAGGGCTCCCTCTGCTGGACACACTAAGGAGCATGGTAAAGAACAGAAGACACCAGGGATATAACTTAAACAAGCTTATTTTTAATGGAGCTGCAAAACTGTTTGAATTTCCTTGAGAACGTTCTCTTACATACAGGGGCAGGAAGCCTAGCGGGTAAGAGTGTTGGGCCAGTAACCGAACGCTCTCTGGTTCAAATCCCCGAGCTGACTAGGTGAAAAATCTGTCCATGTGCCATTGAGCAAGGCACTTAACCCTAATTGCTCCTATAAGTCACTCTGGATAAGAGCGTCTGCTAAACGAAAACACAGAGTTCCAACGTTACATAAACATCGTATCACAAATGCTCCCAACCCAAACATGTAGACATTTTTTTTAACCCAAAAAAAGGACAATAAATCAAACTGTAAAACAATCCCCCATCGTGAAGCAGACATCCTAACGAGATCTGGTTGGTGGGGAAATTCAAACCTTTCTGCTTAGCCTCGCCGTGGGAGGAGCCAGAATAACAAACTTTTAATTTAATTGGGTGGGTGAGGTTCCACCCGTCTTCCATATAAGGCACAAGACTAAATAAACCCCATCTCCGTTACTTGTTTACAAATGTCAAAATGACCAAATACGGCACCTTGACAATATAACCCACTAGTGTACAAAATGTTAATCCTACATTTTTCTTTTTTTTTTTCTTCGACCAAAGGTGAGGGGACCAGGCGGCCTCAGCCAAAGGAAAGGTGAGGGGACCAGGCGGCCTCAGCCAAAGGAAAGGTGAGGGGACCAGGCGGCCTCAGCCAAAGGAAAGGTGAGGGGACCAGGCGGCCTCAGCCAAAGGAAAGGTGAGGGGACCAGGCGGCCTCAGCCAAAGGAAAGGTGAGGGGACCAGGCGGCCTCAGCCAAAGGAAAGGTGAGGGGACCAGGCGGCCTCAGCCAAAGGAAAGGTGAGGGGACCAGGCGGCAAGGAAAGGTGAGGGGACCAGGCGGCCTCAGCCAAAGGAAAGGTGAGGGGACCAGGCGGCAAGGAAAGGTGAGGGGACCAGGCGGCAAGGAAAGGTGAGGGGACCAGGCGGCCTCAGCCAAAGGAAAGGTGAGGGGACCAGGCGGCCTCAGCCAAAGGAAAGGTGAGGGGACCAGGCGGCCTCAGCCAAAGGAAAAGGTGAGGGGACCAGGCGGCCTCAGTCAAAGGAAAGGTGAGGGGACCAGGCGGCCTCAGCCAAAGGAAAGGTGAGGGGACCAGGCGGCAAGGAAAGGTGAGGGGACCAGGCGGCCTCAGCCAAAGGAAAGGTGAGGGGACCAGGCGGCCTCAGCCAAAGGAAAGGTGAGGGGACCAGGCGGCAAGGAAAGGTGAGGGGACCAGGCGGCCTCAGCCAAAGGAAAGGTGAGGGGACCAGGCGGCCTCAGCCAAAGGAAAGGTGAGGGGACCAGGCGGCCTCAGCCAAAGGAAAGGTGAGGGGACCAGGCGGCCTCAGCCAAAGGAAAGATTAAAAAGTTGACACACTTTCACTCACACAAGAGAATTGATGACAACAGATAGAGGGGATGAGTGTTAGAGAGTTAGCTATTAGAGATAAAGAGTGTGCATGTCAGTGTGTGAGGGAGGGACAGAGGGCTGTTCTAACTGCAGCACTTGCTCTTCCATCCTGTGACTCCACTCCCACCGCTGATGTCCACGTTTTCACTGTTGGGCTCTTTGACGGGCGTCTGCAACACACACATTATACATACAAACATTACTTACACCACCATCATCACATATACAGTACCAGTCAAAGGTTTGGACACACCTACCGATTCATTTGGACTATTTTCTACATTGTAGAATAATAGTGAAGACATCAAAGCTACGAAACACAGGGAATCATGTAGTAACCAAAAATGTGTTAAAGAAACAAAATATATTTTAGATTTGAGATTGTTGAAAGTAGCCACCCTTTGCCTAGACAACTTTGCATTCTCTCAACCAGCTTCATGAGGAATGCTTTTCCAACAGTCTTGAAGGAGTTCCCACATATGCTGAGCACTTGTTGGCCGCGTTTCCTTCACTCTGAGGTCCAACTCATCCCAAACCATCCAAATTGGGTTGAGGTCAGGTGATTGTGGAGACCAGGTCATCTGATGCAGCACTCCATCACTCTACTTCTTGGTCAAATATCCCTTACACAGCCTGGAGGTGTGTTGGGTCATTGTCCTGTTAAAAAACAAATGATAGTCCCACTAAGTGCAAACCAGATGGGATGGCGTATCACTGCAGAATGCTGTGGTAGCCATGCTGGTTAAGTGTGCCTTCCCGCTTAAATAAATCACGACAGTGTCACCAGCAAAGCACCATCACACCTCCTCCTCCATGCTTCACTGTTGGAACCACACATGCGGAGATCATCCGTTCACTTACTCTGCGTCTCACAAACACGTCGATTGGAACCAAAAATAGCACATTTGGACCAAAGGACATATTTCCACCGGTCAAATGTCCAATGCTCGTGTTTTTTGGCCCAAGCAAATCTCTTATTATTAGTGTCCTTTAGTAGTGTTTTCTTTGCAGCAATTCGACCATGAAGGCCTGATTCATGCAGTCTCCTTGAACTCTGTGAAGCATTTATTTGGACTGCAGATCCACAAATTAACTTTTAACAAGGCGCACCTATTCCAGGTGACTAACTCATGAAGCTGGTTGAGAGAATGCCAAGAGTGTGCAAAGCTGTCATCAAGGCAAAGGGTGGCTACCTTGAAGAATCTAAAATATATTTTGATTTGTTTAACAGTTTGTTGGTTACTACATGATTCCATATGTGTTATTTCATAGTTTTGATGTCGTCACTAATATTCCACAATGTAGAAAAAAGTAAAATAAAGAAAAACCCTGGAATGAGTAGGTGTGTCCAGCCTTTTACTGGTACTGTACATACACACATGCTAGAGATACACACACCACCAACCTTTCTGAGGATGTCTTCTGCTAGCGTGAGGAAAGCCTTCTCGATGCTGATGTTGGCCTTGGCACTCGTCTCAAAAAACCTAATACCATGTTCTCTGGCAATCTGAGAGAGAGCGAAAGAGGACAGGACTGTTTTAATTACTATAACTCTATTACAAATGTAAGGGAAACAAACATATGGTACATGTTGCAGTAGACCTTCAGAAAAATAGAACAACGCAAAACATATCCTTGACTATCCAGCGAAGCAAACGATGCCCACTGAATGAATGACAAATGGACGGAATGGGCAATAATTGTGCAGGTTTGCTTCACAATCTAATTTAAAATGAGGCCTAACTGAATGATAAGGTTGATTTAATTTAGAACAACAGTGTAATGAGGTTGTGTTATGCCTGTTTATCAGTGTTGCCGCTCATGTTAATAATTTGACAGCTCGCCTTGCAGAATGATAACGTTATCTTTTACGTTTTGACAGTTCGCCTTGCGGAATGATAACATTATCTTTTCGACCGCTCGCCTTGCGGAATGATAACATTATCTTTTCGACCGCTCGCCTTGCGGAATGATAACATTATCTTTTTGACCGCTCGCCTTGCGGAATGATAACATTATCGTTTTGACAGCTCGCCTTGCGGAATGATAACATTATCGTTTTGACAGCTCGCCTTGCGGAATGATAACATTATCTTTTCGACCGCTCGCCTTGCAGAATGATAACGTTATCTTTTACGTTTTGACAGCTCGCCTTGCGGAATTATAACATTATCTTTTACGTTTTGACAGTTCGCCTTGCGGAATGATAACATTATCTTTTTGACCGCTCGCCTTGCGGAATGATAACATTATCTTTTTGACCGCTCGCCTTGCGGAATGATAACATTATCGTTTTGACAGCTCGCCTTGCGGAATGATAACATTATCTTTTACGTTTTGACAGCTCGCCTTGCGGAATGATAACATTATCTTTTACGTTTTGACAGCTCGCCTTGCGGAATGATAACATTATCTTTTACGTTTTGACAGCTCGCCTTGCGGAATAATAACATTATCTTTTACTTTGTAAAAAGAAACTGTTTCAGGACTGCTTGATTTACTCTAATTCCACTACTAATCAAATTTATTGTAGGGGAAATGATTTACTGTAATTCCACTACTAATCTAATTTATTGTAGGGGAAATGATTTACTGTAATTCCACTACTAATCTAATTTATTGTAGGGGAAATGATTTACTGTAATTCCACTACTAATCTAATTTATTGTAGGGGAAATTATTTACTGTAATTCCACTACTAATCTAATTTATTGTAGGGGAAATTATTTACTGTAATTCCACTACTAATCTAATTTATTGTAAGGGAAATTAACAGGCTACTTGTTGCAGAAGGCCTTTAGAATAATGCAAAACATATCCTTGACTTTATCCAAGTTGATGAGCGGGAATCAAACGATGCCAGTCGGCCTGCATATCCAGCCAATCAAAACTACACCGAAAACAATTTCACACATAAAAAAAGAGTTAGCCTATAGACGAGATTAAATGGACAATAATCTGATGAGTGACAAAATTATCAGCTGTCAAATTGTACATGAAGAGATGGGTGCATCTTAGACAGATGCAGAGAAAAGAGCATCACAGTATCAAATCCTCCTTCAAAGTCACATGCAGATAAAACACTGATTTCTATATAGAAATCTGAAAGAGCATTTTCTGCCTTTTTTATAACACGTACCGTTGTCAAATAACTCATAATTCAATAGGTGCAGCTCTATTTCCAAATGTCACTTTTTCCAAGAAGATTCCTGCATTCAGCACAATACCACTCCCACAGCAGCATTGATTTGGCTACTAAGCAAACATTTGCAAACATAACAAACGTAAAATATGCTATTTCTTTACAGTTGTTCATGCAATGGTGTTTTGTTTAGGCCCATTACATGGACTTGCTCCTACCTATCTTTCCGATTTGGTCCTGCCGTACATACCTACACGTACGCTACGTCACAAGACGCAGGCCTCCTAATTGTCCCTAGAATTTCTAAGCAAACAGCGGGAGGCAGGGCTTTCTCCTATAGAGCTCCATTTTATGGAATGGTCTGCCTACCCATGTGAGAGACGCACTCGGTCTCAACCTTTAACTCTTTACTGAAGAATCATCTCCTCAGTAGGTCATATGATTGAGTGTAGTCTGGCCCAGGAGTGTGAAGGTAAACGGAAAGGCTCTGGAGCAAAGAACCGCCCTTGCTGTCTCTGCCTGGCCGGTTCCCCTCTCTCCACTGGGATTCGCTATTACAGGGGCTGAGTCACTGGCTTACTGGTGCTCTTCCATGCCGTCCCTAGAAGGGGTGCGTCACTTGAGTGGGTTGAGTCACTGACGTGGTCTTCCTGTCCGGGTTGGCGCCCCCCCCCTCGGGTTTGTGGCGTGGGGGAGGTCTTCATGTGCTATACTCGGCTTTGTCTCAGGATAGTAAGTTGGTGATTGAAGATATCCCTCTAGTGGTGCGGGGGCTGTGTTTTGGCAAAGTGGGTGGGGTTATATCCTGCCTGTTTGGCCCTGTCTGGCGGTACCGTCAGACGGTGCCACAGTGTCTCCCGACCCCTCCTGTCTCAGCCTCCAGTAATTATGCTGCCTGCAATAGTTTGTGTCGGGGGGCTAGGGTCAGTCTGTTATATCTGGAGTATTTCTCCTGTCTTATCCGGTGTACTGTGTGAATTTAAGACGGCTCTCTCTAATTCTCTCTCTTTCTCTCGGAAGACTTGAGCCCTAGGACCATGCCTCAGGACTACCTGGCCTGATGACTCCTTGCTGTCCCCAGTCCACCTGGTCGTGCTGCTGCTCCAGTTTCAACTGTTCTGCCTGCGGCTGTGGAACCCTGACCTGTTCACTGGACGTGCTAACTTGTCCCAGACCTGCTGTTTTCAACTCTCTACAGACAGCAGGAGCGGTAGAGACTCTCTGAATGATTGGCTATGAAAAGTCAACTGACATTTACTCCTGAGGTGCTGACCTGTTGCACCCTCGACAACCACTGTGATTATTATTATTTGACCCTGCTGGTCATTTATGAACATTTTGGCCATGTTCTGTTATAATCTCCACCCGGCACAGCCAGAGGGGGGACTGGCCACCCCTCAGAGCCTGGTTCCTCTCTAGGTTTCTTCCTAGGTTACGGCCTTTCTAAGGAGTTTTTCCTAGCCACCGTGCTTCTACACCTGCATTGCTTGCTGTTTGGGGTTTTAGGCTGGGTTTCTGTACAGCACTTTGAGATATCAGCTGATGTAAGAAGGGATTTATAAATACATTTGATTGATAGAATTATACAAAACATATCATTTAGTATCTAAACAAATAACTATATATATATATTTTATTTAAATATATATATTTCCACAAATATTTCTTCATGCAATGAATCCTAGATAAGTTACTGCACCATTTATTATATATATATCAAGCGTTGGGTCTTGCGTTTGCTGCACATTGCAGGTTGACATGCATCTGATGCTAAAGGCGACGCCTGGCAACGTTCTCTGACAGGCTGAAAGGCGTGTCTACTGTTAAAACAACATGGAGCCTATTGAAATTATAGTTTGTCTTACCTGCTCTCCCTTGGCTTTTGGTACCACCCTCTTGTCCTCCATGTCACACTTGTTGCCTAGCAGCATTCTCTCCACGTCCTCGTTGGCATGCTGAAACACATGTTACAGACTAACTCCAACCCCAACACATCACACAACACCCCGGCGCGTCGTCGTACAGACTGACCCCAACAGTCTGTACTATGTGTTGGGGTTAGTTAGTCTGTACTAACTAACCAACAGTCTGTACAGACTAACCCCATCATAGTACAGACTAACCCCATCATAGTACAGACTAACCCATCATAGTACAGACTAACCCCATCATAGTACAGACTAACCCCATCATAGTACAGACTAACCCCATCATAGTACAGACTAACCCCAACATAGTACAGACTAACCCCAACATAGTACAGACTAACCCCATCATAGTACAGACTAACCCCATCATAGTACAGACTAACCCCATCATAGTACAGACTAACCCCATCATAGTACAGACTAACCCCATCATAGTACAGACTAACCCCATCATAGTAGACTAACCCCATCATAGTACAGACTAACCCCATCATAGTACAGACTAACCCCATCATAGTACAGACTAACCCCATCATAGTACAGACTAACCCCATCATAGTACAGACTAACCCCATCATAGTACAGACTAACCCCAACATAGTACAGACTAACCCCATCATAGTACAGACTAACCCCAACATAGTAGACTAACCCCATCATAGTACAGACTAACCCCAACATAGTACAGACTAACCCCATCATAGTACAGACTAACCCCATCATAGTACAGACTAACCCCATCATAGTACAGACTAACCCCATCCCAGCATCTCTCTGAATGAGGCATTGAATGCTTTAGCAGGATTCTCTCTCTTCACAACTATATAACGTGTGTCTGTACAGTGTGTGTGTGTCTGTACAGTGTGTGTATGTGTCTGTACAGTGTGTGTGTGTGTGTGTGTGTGTGTGTGTGTGTACACACTACCATTCAAAAGTTTGGGGTCACTTAGAAATGTTTTTGAAAGAAAAGCACTTTTTTTCTTCCATTAACTTGATCAGAAATACAGTGTAGACACTGTTAAAACTGTAAATGACTATTGTAGCTGGAAACGGCTGACTTTATATGGAATATCTACATAGGCGTACAGAGGCCCATTATCAGCAACCATCACTCCTGTGTTCCAATGGCACGTTGTGTTAGCTAATCCAAGTTTATCATTTTAAAAGGCTAATTGATCATTAGAAAACCCTTCTGCAATTATGTTAGCAGAGCTGAAAACTGTTGTCTGATTAAAGAAGCAATAAAACTGGCCTTCTTTAGACTAGTTGAGTATCTGGAGTATTAGCATGTGGGCTCAAAATGGCCAGAAACAAAGACCTTTCTTCTGAAACTCGTCAGTCTATTCTTGTTCTGAGAAATGAAGGCTTTTCCATGTGAGAAATTGCCAAGAAACTGAAGATCTCGTACAACGCTGTGTACTATTCCCTTCAGAGCAGTGCAAACTGGCTCTAACCAGAATAGAAAGAGGAGTGGGAGGCCCCGGTGCACAACTTAGCAAGAGGACAAGTACATTAGAGTGTCTAGTTTAATAAACAGATGCCTCGCAAGTCCTCAACTGGCAGCTTCATTAAATAGTACCCGCAAAACACCAGTCTCAATGTCAACAGTAAAGAGGCGACTCCGGGGTTTTTTTTATTTATTTTTTATTTCACCTTTATTTAACCAGGTAGGCTAGTTGAGAACAAGTTCTCATTTGCAACTGCGACCTGGCCAAGATAAAGCATAGCAGTGTGAACAGACAACACAGAGTTACACATGGAGTAAACAATAAACAAGTCAATAACATGGTAGAAAAAAAAAAAGAGAATCTATATACAATGTGTGCAAAAGGCATGAGGTAGGCAATAAATCGAATAATTACAATTTAGCAGATTAACACTGGAGTGATAAATCATCAGATGATCATGTGCAAGAAGAGATACTGGTGTGCAAAAGAGCAGAAAAGTAAATAAATAAAAGCAGTATGGGGGGTGAGGTAGGTAAATTGGGTGGGTAGTTTACAGATGGACTATGTACAGCTGCAGCGATCGGTTAGCTGCTCGGATAGCAGATTTTTAAAGTTGTTGAGGGAGATAAAAGTCTCCAACTTCAGAGATTTTTGCAATTCGTTCCAGTCGCAGGCAGCAGAGAACTGGAAGGAAAGGCGTCCAAATGAGGTTTTGGCTTTAGGGATGATCAGTGAGATACACCTGCTGGAGCGCGTGTTGCGGGTGGGTGTAGCCATCGTGACCAGTGAACTGAGATAAGGCGGCACTTTACCTAGCATAGCCTTGTAGATGACCTGGAGCCAGTGGGTCTGACGACGAACATGTAGCGAGGGCCAGCCGACTAGGGCATACAGGTCGCAGTGGTGGGTCGTATAAGGTGCTTTAGTAACAAAACGAATGGCACTGTGATAAACTGCATCCAGTTTGCTGAGTAGAGTATTGGAAGCTATTTTGTAGATGACATCGCCGAAGTCGAGGATCGGCAGGATAGTCAGTTTTACTAGGGTAAGTTTGGCGGCGTGAGTGAAGGAGGCTTTGTTGCGGAATAGAAAGCCGATTCTTGATTTGATTTTGGATTGGAGATGTTTGATATGAGTCTGGAAGGAGAGTTTGCAGTCTAGCCAGACACCTAGGTACTTATAGATGTCCACATATTCTAGGTCGGAACCGTCCAGGGTGGTGATGCTAGTCGGGCGTGCGGGTGCAGGCAGCGAACGGTTGAAAAGCATGCATTTGGTTTTACTAGCGTTTAAGAGCAGTTGGAGGCCACGGAAGGAGTGTTGTATGGCATTGAAGCTCGTTTGGAGGTTAGATAGCACAGTGTCCAAGGAAGGGCCGGAAGTATATAGAATGGTGTCGTCTGCGTAGAGGTGGATCAGGGAATCGCCCGCAGCAAGAGCAACATCATTGATGTATACAGAGAAAAGAGTCGGCCCGAGAATTGAACCCTGTGGTACCCCCATAGAGACTGCCAGAGGACCGGACAACATGCCCTCCGATTTGACACACTGAACTCTGTCTGCAAAGTAGTTGGTGAACCAGGCAAGGCAGTCATTAGAAAAACCGAGGCTACTGAGTCTGCCGATAAGAATATGGTGATTGACAGAGTCGAAAGCCTTGGCCAGGTCGATGAAGACGGCTGCACAGTAATGTCTTTTATCGATGGCGGTTATGATATCGTTTAGTACCTTGAGCGTGGCTGAGGTGCACCCGTGACCGGCTCGGAAACCGGATTGCACAGCGGAGAAGGTACGGTGGGATTCGAGATGGTCAGTGATCTGTTTGTTGACTTGGCTTTCGAAGACCTTAGATAGGCAGGGCAGGATGGATATAGGTCTGTAACAGTTTGGGTCCAGGGTGTCTCCCCCTTTGAAGAGGGGGATGACCGCGGCAGCTTTCCAATCCTTGGGGATCTCAGATGATACGAAGGAGAGGTTGAACAGGCTGGTGATAGGGGGTGCGACAATGGCGGCGGACAGTTTCAGAAATAGGGGGTCCAGATTGTCAAGCCCAGCTGATTTGTATGGGTCCAGGTTTTCCAGCTCTTTCAGAACATCTGCTATCTGGATTTGGGTAAAGGAGAAGCTGGGGAGGCTTGGGCGAGTAGCAGCGGAGGGGGCGGGGCTGTTGGCCAAGGTTGGAGTCGCCAGGAGGAAGGCATGGCCAGCCATTGAGAAATGCTTGTTGAAGTCTTCGATTATCACGGATTTATCGGTGGTGACCGTGTTACCTAGCCTCAGTGCAGTGGGCAGCTGGGAGGAGGTGCTCTTGTTCTCCATGGACTTTACAGTATCCCAGAACTTTTTGGAGTTAGAGCTACAGGATGCAAATTTCTGCTTGAAAAAGCTGGCCTTTGCTTTCCTGACTGACTGCGTGTATTGGTTCCTGACTTCCCTGAACAGTTGCATATCGCGGGGGCTCTTCGATGCTATTGCAGTTCGCCACAGGATGTTTTTGTGCTGGTCGAGGGCAGTCAGGTCTGGAGTGAACCAAGGGCTATATCTGTTCTTGGTTCTGCATTTTTTGAACGGAGCATGCTTGTCTAATATGGTGAGGAAGTAACATTTAAAGAATGACCAGGCATCCTCAACTGACGGGATGAGGTCAATATCCTTCCAGGGTACCCGGGCCAGGTCGATTAGAAAGGCCTGCTCGCAGAAGTGTTTTAGGGAGCGTTTGACAGTGATGAGGGGTGGTCGTTTGACCGCGGACCCGTGGCGGATACAGGCAATGAGGCAGTGATCACTGAGATCTTGATTGAAGACAGCAGAGGTGTATTTGGAGGGCAGGTTGGTCAG
The DNA here is from genome assembly GCF_045679555.1 of Salvelinus alpinus. Lineage (NCBI taxonomy): Eukaryota > Metazoa > Chordata > Actinopteri > Salmoniformes > Salmonidae > Salvelinus > Salvelinus alpinus. The sequence goes on along the minus strand of NC_092093.1, from coordinate 320,464 downwards.
GATAATGTCTATTAGGGTGCCCATGTTTACGGATTTAGGGTTGTACCTGGTGGGTTCCTTGATGATTTGTGTGAGATTGAGGGCATCAAGCTTGGATTGTAGGACTGCCGGGGTGTTAAGCATATCCCAGTTTAGGTCACCTAACAGAACAAACTCTGAAGCTAGATGGGGAGCGATCAATTCACAGATGGTGTCCAGGGCACAGCTGGGAGCTGAGGGGGGTCAGTAGCAGGCGGCAACAGTGAGAGACTTATTTCTGGAGAGATTAATTTTTAAAATTAGAAGTTCGAACTGTTTGGGCATAGACCTGGAAAGTATGACAGAACTTTGCAGGCTATCTCTGCAGTAGATTGCAACTCCTCCCCCTTTGGCAGTTCTATCTTGACGGAAAGTGTTATAGTTGGGTATGGAAATCTCAGAATTTTTGGTGGCCTTCCTAAGCCAGGATTCGGACACGGCAAGGACATCAGGGTTGGCAGAGTGTGCTAAAGCGGTGAGTAAGGCAAACTTAGGGAGGAGGCTTCTGATGTTGACATGCATGAGGCCAAGGCTTTTTCGATCACAGAAGTCAACAAATGAGGGTGACTGGGGACATGCAGGGCCTGGGTTTACCTCCACATCACCCGAGGAACAGAGGAGTAGTAGGATGAGGGTGCGGCTAAAGGCTATCAAAACTGGTCGCCTAGAGCGTTGGGGACAAAGAATAAAAGGAGCAGATTTATGGGCGTGGTAGAATAGATTCTGGGCATAATGTGCAGACAGGGGTATGGTGGGGCGTGGGTACAGCGGAGGCAAGCCCAGGCACTGGGTGATGATAAGAGAGGTTGTATCTCTGGACATGCTGGTCTCAATGGGTGAGGTCACCGCATGTGTGGGGGGTGGGACAAAGGAGGTATCGGAGGTACGGAGAGTGGAACTACGGGGTCCATTGCAAACCAAAACAATGATAACTAGCCTGAACAACAGTATGCAAGGCATATTGATATTTGAGGGAGACATACAATAAGGCATAAAGTGATTGCAGGTCTTGATTGGGAGAGCTAGCTAAAACAACAGGTGAGATAACAGCAGCTAGTCAGTTAACACAGCAGCAGCAGGTAAAAATGGCGACGGCTAGGCAGAGAGCGTCGGATTAACTACACACAGATCCTGAGTTAAAGCACAGAGCCGACAGATAAAACACAAATAAACGGAATGGAGTACCGTGAATTAATGGACAGTCAAGCAAGCATCAGCTATGTAGCCAAGTGATCATAGTGTCCAGGGGGCAGCCGTAGATGGAGCAGTGAGGCCTCCACTAAGCTAGCCCGCGGCGTAAGATTGTTCGATAGACCTGTTCAGATAGCAGCCGATATGCTCAAGACAGCTAACGATTAGCGGGCCGCAGTTAGCATATGGGCGTTCAGGTTACGTCGCGATGGAGGGGCCAGTTGAATAACTCCCTCGGGCAGATAACGTCGGTATCCCAGTCGTGAAGGCCCGGTGGGGCTCCGCATCGGCAGTAAAACGGGTCCGGATAGGTAATTGTAGCCCAGGAGTGGCTGATGGAACTCTTCAGCTGGCTAGCTCCGGGATAATTGGTGTTTGCTCCGGAATTGATGTTAGCCAATAGTCACTCGGATAGCAGCTAGTTAGCTGCAAGATCCAGGTGTAAATGTCCAGAGCTTGCGGTAAAAATCCGGGGATATGGAGAGAAAATAGGTCTGGTATGCTCTGGTCTGAGTCGCGTTGTACAAAACTGGCAATAGTTTTCCGAGCTAAAGGATAGCTGATAAGCGCTAGCTGTGGTTAGCTGAACTACTCACGTTAGCTTGTGAGCTGGCTAACTTCTGGCTAGCTTCTGTTGTAGATTTCGGATACGAGGTGAATAATACCTTTGAGGAGAAAAAAAAACACATCCGCACCACATTTGGTGAGGTAGGTTGCAGGAGAGTGTTTTGAAGTTGAGTTTTTAAGAAGAAAAAAAATATATATAAAAAGAAATGCGAAGAAAAATATATAAAAAATATATACACGGGACAGGACGAGGACAAAGGACATCTGACTGCTACGCCATCTTGGATTATAAGTGCTGGCCTTCTTGGCAGAGTTCCTCTGTCCAGTGTCTGTTCTCCTGCCCATCTTAATCTTTTTATTGGCCAATCTGAGATACGACTTTTTCTTTGCAACTCTGCCAAGAAGGCCAGCATCCCGGAGTCGCCTCTTCACTGTTGATATTGAGACTGGTGTTTTGCGGGTACTATTAAATGGCATGCAACAATGTTGATAACAGTGCTATTTTCACTTAGCTTCTTAATATAATGACACTATTTTCACTTTGCTTCTTAATATAATGACACTGTTAGTTTGTGTTTCTTACATCAGCAAACTGCTAGTTTGTCTTTTCTTAGCAAGTTGCCCTAACACTTGTGAGATGCTAATTGTTAGCCGCTAATGCTAATACATGTACTGAGTCAGAGCAAACGTAGCTAGCTAATACAGCCTGATAATACCAGTGATGGTGTAGACCTAAATCAGCATGTTTGTGCAACAGTATCTTCTAAACCAAAGAGGAATATGCAAAGCAAGAACATGTGAAGTAGCTAAGAGAAAACACGCAATGTAGCCAAAGCTTATAGGGTCACCTAGGAAACACTTATCAACACTTTAGTTCCTACCATGTTACAATAACTCCTCCCTGGCATTTTAAACCGTTGTCATCTCAAACACTGTATTCAAAGTGCCCACTATTATATTAGTACTATAGAATAGTCATTCTATTTCCATGATTCCAACAGTTTTGCTTTAAATCGCAAGTCAAATCCCAATTGCAACATTTGGTTAAAAATAAATCCTAGATTATTTGCCCATATCGTGGCAGTGTGGAAATTCTCTCAATTGAGCAGTGGTGTAAAGTACTTCAGTAGTAACAAAGTATTATTACTTTTTTGGTATCTGTACTTTACTATTTTTATTTTTGACAACTTACTTTTACGTCACTACATTCATTCCTAAAGAAAATGCTGTACATTTTACTCCTTACATTTTTCCTGACACCTAAAAGTACTCATTACATTTGGAATGTTTAGCAGGACAGGAAGATGGTCCCTGGTCATCCCTACTGCCTCTGATCTGGAGGACTCACTAAACAGAGAACATCCCTGGTCATCCCTACTGCCTCTGATCTGGAGGACTCACTAAACAGAGAACATCCCTGGTCATCCCTACTGCCTCTGATCTGGAGGACTCACTAAACAGAGAACATCCCTGGTCATCCCTACTGCCTCTGATCTGGAGGACTCACTAAACAGAGAACATCCATGGGCGTCATCTACTGCCTCGGATCTGGAAGACTCACTAAACACAAATGCTTTGTTTGTAAATTATGTCTGAGTGTTGGAGTGTGCCCCTGACTATCCGTAAATAAAATGGTGCCATCTGGTTTGCTTAATAAGGAATTTTAAGTTATTTAAACTTTTACTTTTGATACTTAAGTACATTTTCTCAATTACATTTATTTTGATACTTAAGTATATTTAAAACCAAATACAGTCCTCTGGTCTGATGAAACAAAAATAGAACTGTTTGGCCATAATAATCATCGTTCTGTTTGGAGGAAAAAGGGGGAGGCTTGCAAGCCGAAGAACACCATCCCAACAGTGAAGCACAGGGGTGGGCAGCATCATGTTGTGGGGATGCTTTGCTGCAGGAGGGACTGAACTTCACAAAATAGATGGCATCATGAGGTAGGAAAATTATGTGGATATATTGAAGCAACATCTCAAGACCTCAAATGAAAGTTTATTTGTCATGTGCGTCAAATACAACAGGTGTAGTAGACCTTACAGTGAAATGCTTACTTACAGGCTCTAACCAATAGCGCACAAAAGGTATTAGGTGAACAATAGGTAGGTAGAGAAATAAAACAGTAAAAACACTGTCAGGAAGTTAAAGCTTGGTCGCAAATGGGTCTTCCAAATGGACAATGACCCAAAGCATACTTCCAAAGTTGTGGCAAAATGGCATAAGGACAACAAAGTCAAGGTATTGGAATGGCCATCACAAAGCCCTGACCTCAATCCTATAGAAAATTTGTGGGCAGAACTAAAAAAGCGTGTGTGAGCAAGGAGGCCTACAAACCTGACTCCGTTACACCAGCTCTGTCAGGAGGAATGGGCCAAAATTCACCCAACTTATTGTGAGAAGCTTGTGGAAGGCTACCCGAAACGTTTGACCCAAGTTAAACAATTTAAAGGCAATGCTACCATACTAATTGAGTGTATGTAAACTTCTGACCCACTGGGAATGTGATGAAAGAAATAAAAGCTGAAATAAATCATTCTCTCTACTATTATTCTGACATTTCACATTCTTAAAATAAAGTGGTGATCCTAACTGACCTAAGACAGGGAATTTTTACAGGAATTGTGAAAAACTGATTTTAAATGTATTATGTGTATGTAAACTTCCGACTTCAACTGTATCTCTATCTATATTTGTGTGAGAATGTGCGTGTGTATAATGTGTGTGTGTGTGTGCGTGTGTATAATGTGTGTGTACCTCGTCGATGTTGCGGAGCCACTTGCTGATGTTCTCGAAGCTCTTGGCGTTGGTGATGTCATAGACCAGCATGATGCCCATGGCGCCTCGATAGTAGGACGTGGTGATGGTGTGGAACCGCTCCTGACCAGCTGTGTCCCTGTTAAACACATTATATATAAACCTCTCCTGACCAGCTGTGTCCCTGTTAAACACATTATATATAAACCTCTCCTGACCAGCTGTGTCCCTGTTAAACACATGATATATAAACCTCTCCTGACCAGCTGTGTCCCTGTTAAACAGATTATATATAAACCTCTCCAGACCAGCTGTGTCCCTGTTAAACACATTATATATAAACCTCTCCTGACCAGCTGTGTCCCTGTTAAACACATGATATATAAACCTCTCCTGACCAGCTGTGTCCCTGTTAAACAGATTATATATAAACCTCTCCAGACCAGCTGTGTCCCTGTTAAACACATTATATATAAACCTCTCCTGACCAGCTGTGTCCCTGTTAAACACATTATACACTGCTCAAAAAAATAAAGGGAACACTTAAACAACACAATGTAACTCCAAGTCAATCACACTTCTGTGAAATCAAACTGTCCACTTAGGAAGCAACACTGATTGACAATAAATTTCACATGCTGTTGTGCAAATGGAATAGACAAAAGGTGGAAATTATAGGCAATTAGCAAGACACCCCCAAAAAAGGAGTGATTCTGCAGGTGGTGACCACAGACCACTTCTCAGTTCCTATGCTTCCTGGCTGATGTTTTGGTCACTTTTGAATGCTGGCGGTGCTCTCACTCTAGTGGTAGCATGAGACGGAGTCTACAACCCACACAAGTGGCTCAGGTACTGCAGTTCATCCAGGATGGCACATCAATGCGAGCTGTGGCAAAAAGGTTTGCTGTGTCTGTCAGCGTAGTGTCCAGAGCATGGAGGCGCTACCAGGAGACAGGCCAGTACATCAGGAGATTTTCTGGAATGACTGACCTTCATGTCTTAAAGTAATGGACTGCCATTTCTCTTTGCTTATTTGAGCTGTTCTTGACATAATAGGGACTTGGTATTTTACCAAAATCGGGCCATCTTCTGTATACCACCCCTACCCCTACCTTGTCACAACACAACTGATTGGCTCAAACGCAATAAGGAAAGAAATTCCACAAATTACCTTTTAACAAGGCACACCTGTTAATTGAAATGCATTCCAGGTGACAACCCCATGAAGCTGGTTGAAAGAATGCCAAGAGTGTGCAAAGCTGTCATCAAGGCAAAGGGTGGCTACTAAAATATATTTTTATTTGTTTAACCCTTTAGGAGCGGCTTCAGGACAAGTCTCTGAATGTCCTTGAGTGGCTCAGCCAGAGCCTGGACTTGAACCCGATCTCTGGAGATCTGTAAATAGCTGTGCAGCGATGCTCCCATCCAACCTGACAGAGCTTGAGAGGATCTGCAGAGAAGAATGGGAGAAACTCCCCAAATACAGGTGTGCCAAGCTTGTAGCGTCATACATAAAAAGACTCGAAGCTGTAATCGCTGCCAAAGGTTAAAGTACTGAGTAAAAGGTCTGAATACTTATGTAAATGTAATATTTAAAAAATGTATTTTGCCCTCAGAACACCCTGAATTCATCAGGGCATGGACTCAACAAGGTGTTGAAAGCGTTCCACATGGATGCTGGCCCATGTTGATCCTAACGCATCCCACAGTTGTGTCAAGTTGGTTGGATGTCCTGTGGGTGGTGGACCATTCTTGAGCACGGAAAACCCAGCAGCTTTGCAGTTCTAGACACAAACCGGTGCGCCTGGCACCTACATTTTGCCCTGCCCATTCACCCTCTGAATGACACAAATACACAATCCATGGCTCAAGGTCTAACAATCCTTCTTCAACCCGTCTCCTCCCCTTCATCTACACTGATTGAAGTGGATTTAACAAGTGACATCAATAAGGGATCGTAGCTTTCACCTGGATTCACCTGGTCAGTCTGTGTCATGGACAGAGCAGGTGTCCTTAATGTTTTATGCACTCACAATAGCAGGTGGTGATGGCGTTGAACCGCTCCGATGCGTCCCTGTTACACACACACCTCCTCCACTCACCATATCTGTAGTTTGATCTTCTTTCCTTGGAGTTCAACAGTTTTGATCTTGAAGTCTATTCCTGGAAAACACACAGAAACAAAGAAGCGCACATTAATATAGAGCAGAGCCCATTAAAAGGTCTGTTATAGACCCAACTCATTTCAGAAAGAAATGTAAATAATAGATCTGTCACTCACCGCAAACAAGTCTAATAAGCATTATCCATTCTATGTGCAATTTTTCTATGCTTCAGAAGTTTGATTTTGGTTTCTTTTTACTTTCAGTTTTGTACATCATGTGAAAAAATGTAACAATTTTAGAAAACAGGAAATTAGGTATTTAATATAGGCATCCTTTAAAGCAGGAATTTCAACAGTAGGGCTGTCCAACTCAAAATAATATATTGGCAGATTGAAAGCAGTCTTTTGAGCAAGTGCAAAATGTTTAAGTGTATTTTTCATATATAGACCTATGTGTTTTAATTAAAATCAATTATACGCACCGAGATTGTCGGATGCTTTAAACACACTGACAAAATAATTCAGACACAAATGACACAAGGGAGGGAGAGAGACCTGCTACCGACCCGACCATCCTCCCAACTGGAGCCAGAGACCTGCTACCGACCCAACCATCCTCCCACCTGGAGCCAGAGACCTGCTACCGACCCGACCATCCTCCCAACTGGAGCAAGAGACCTGCTACCGACGATCCTCCCAACTGGAACCAGAGACCTGCTACCGACCCGACCATCCTCCCAACTGGAGCCAGAGACCTGCTACCGACCCGACCATCCTCCCACCTGGAGCCAGAGACCTGCTACCGACCCGACCATCCTCCCACCAGGAGCCAGAGACCTGCTACCGACCCGACCATCCTCCCACCTGAAGGAGCCAGAGACCTGCTACCGACCCAACCATCCTCCCACCTGAAGGAGCCAGAGACCTGCTACCGACCCGACCATCCTCCTACCTGGAGCCAGAGACCTGCTACCGACCCGACCATCCTCCCACCTGGAGCCAGAGACCTGCTACCGACCATCCTCCCACCTGGAGCCAGAGACCTGCTACCGACCCAACCATCCTCCCACCTGAAGGAGCCAGAGACCTGCTACCGACCCGACCATCCTCCTACCTGGAGCCAGAGACCTGCTACCGACCCGACCATCCTCCCACCTGGAGCCAGAGACCTGCTACCGACCATCCTCCCACCTGGAGCCAGAGACCTGCTACCGACCCGACCATCCTCCCACCTGGAGCCAGAGACCTGCTACCGACCCGACCATCCTCCCACCTGGAGCCAGAGACCTGCTACCGACCCGACCATCCTCCCACCTGGAGCCAGAAACCTGCTACCGACCCGACCATCCCCCCACCTGGAGCCAGAGACCTGCTACCGACCCGACCATCCTCCCACCTGAAGGAGCCAGAGACCTGCTACCGACCATCCTCCCACCTGAAGGAGCCAGAGACCTGCTACCGACCCGACCATCCTCCCACCTGAAGGAGCCAGAGACCTGCTACCGACCCGACCATCCTCCCACCTGAAGGAGCCAGAGACCTGCTACCGACCCGACCATCCTCCTACCTGAAGGAGCCAGAGACCTGCTACCGACCCGACCATCCTCCCACCTGGAGCCAGAGACCTGCTACCGACCCGACCATCCTCCCACCTGAAGGAGCCAGAGACCTGCTACCAACCCGACCATCCTCCCACCTGAAGGAGCCAGAGACCTGCTACCGACCCGACCATCCTCCTACCTGAAGCAGCCAGAGACCTGCTACCGACCCGACCATCCTCCTACCTGAAGGAGCCAGAGACCTGCTACCAACCAGACCATCCTCCCACCTGGAGCCAGAGACCTGCTACCGACCCGACCATCCTCCCACCTGAAGGAGCCAGAGACCTGCTACCAACCCGACCATCCTCCTACCTGAAGGAGCCAGAGACCTGCTACCGACCCAACCATCCTCCTACCTGAAGGAGCCAGAGACCTGCTACCGACCCGACCATCCTCCTACCTGAAGGAGCCAGAGACCTGCTACCAACCCAACCATCCACCTACCACTCCTGAAGGTGCCAGTAATTAGCTACAACCAGGGGTCAGCAAACTGTTTCAGTCGAGTGCCAATTTGCCATTTTCACTGATCTGCATGCCAGTTAGGGTTTTCATATGCATGTTTTTGTAGAACAGTTTCATTTCATTTATAATAATGTCTTTGAATCTCAAAACCATTGTTATGTGGTTAATATTCTAAATGATAAACAAACTTCTATTGCCAACTCTGTAAAAACAGCCTACATAAAACAAACAAATAAAAACATTGCAGGCTGCAAGTAGAAAATATCCTGATGAAAATAAATATGCTATAAATCACATTTGGATCTGTTGGGGCGGTATGCGAATTGGAGTGGGTATAAAGGTTTCCGGGATGATGGTGTTTATGTGAGTCATTGCCAGCCTTTCAAAGCACTTTATGGCTATCAACCTGAGAGCTACAGGGCAGTAGTCATTTAGGCAGGTTACCTTCACATTCTTGGGCACAGGGACTATGGTGGTCTGCTTGAAACATGTGGGCATTACAGACTGGGTCAGGGAGAGGTTGAAAATATCAGTGTAGACACTTGACAGTTGGTCAACACATGCTCTGAGTACATGCCCTAGTAATCCGTCTGGTCCCTCGGCCTTGTGAATGACCCGTTTAAATAGGTTTCGCTCACATCGGCTACAGAGAGCGTGATCACACAGTCATCCGGAACCGCTGGTGCTCTCATGCATGGTTAAGTGTTGCTTGCCTCGAAGCGAGCATGAAAATCATTTAGCCTTTCATGCTCCCGAGTGGCGCAGCGGTCTAAGGCACTGCATCCCAGTGCAACAGTCCCTGGTTCGAATCCAGCCTGTATGACATCCGGCCAGCCCATAGGGCGGTGCACAATCGGCCCAGTGTCGTCCGGGTTTGGCTGGAGTAGGCCGTCATTGTAAATAAGAATTTGTTCAGTCTTCATTGACCTGGCCAAGGCTTTCACTCTGCCAATCACCGCATTCTTATTGGCAGACTCAACAGCCTTGGTTTCTCGAGTGACTGCCTCACGTGGTTCACAAACTACTTCTCAGATAGAGTTCAGTGTGTCAAATCGGAGGGCCTGTTGTCCGGACCTCTGGCGGTCTCTATGGGGGTGCCACAGGGTTCAATTCTCAGGCCGACTCTTCTCTGTAAACATCAATGATGTCCCTCTTGCTGCTGGTGATTCTCAGATCCACCTCTACGCAGACGACACCATTCTGTATACATCTGGCCCTTCTTTGGACACTGTGTTAACAAACCTCCAGACGAGCTTCAATGCCATACAACACTCCTTCCGTGGCCTCCAACTGCTCTTAAATCCAGGCTCCTCGCTGGCAATGGCAGAACACTGACATTCCTGTCTTGCAGGAAATCAGCCATACTGCTCGTTCTGTGCGTGGTGGCATTGTCATGCTGGAGGGTCATGTCAGGATGAGCCTGCAGGAAGGGTACCACATGAGGGAGGAGGATGTCTTCCCTGTAACGCACAGCGTTGAAATTGCCTGCAATGACAACAAGCTCAGTCCGATGATGCTGTGACACACAGCCCCAGTCCATGACGGACCCTCCACCTCCAAAATCGATCCCACTCCAGAGTACAGGCCTCGGTGTAACGCTCATTAAAAGTGAATACATCCGGCGCCGACAGAGATGGCCGCCTCGCTTCGCGTTCTTAGGAAACTATGCAGTATTTGTTTTTTTTATGTATTACACTGTTACCCCAGGAAATCTTAAGTCTTATTACATACAGCCGGGAAGAACTATTGGATATAAGAGCAACGTCAACTTACCAACATTACGACCAGGAATACGACTTTCCCAAAGCGGATCCTCTGTTTAGACCACCACCAGGACAATGAATCGGATCCCAGCAGGCGAACCAAAACAACGGCGCCGCAGAAGAGGCAGACGGAGCGGTCTTCTGTTCAGGCTCCGTAGACGGGCACATCGCCCACCGCTCCCAAGTAGACTACTAGCCAATGTAGACAAAATCCGAGCAAGGGTTGCCTTCCAGAGAGACATCAGAGATTGTAACATTCTCACTCGGGATACGTTATCAGAGTCGGTACAGCCACCTGGTTTCTTCACACATCGCGCCGACAGAAACAAGCATCTCTCTGGTAAGAAGGGCGGGGGTGTATGCCTTATGATTAACGAGTCGTGGTGTGATCATAACATACAGGAACTCAAGTCCTTTTGTTCACCTGAATTAGAAATCCTTACAATCAAATGCCGACTGCATTATCTACCAAGAGATTTCTCTTCGATAATAATCACAGCCGTGTATATTCCCCCCCAAGCAGACACCTCGACGGCCCTGAAAGAACTTCATTGGATTCTATGTAAACTGGAAACCACATATCCTGAGGCTGCATTTATTGAAGCTGGGAATTTTAACAAGGCTAATCTGAAAACAAGGCTCCCTAAACTTTATCAGCATATCGATTACGCGACCCGGGCTCGAAAAATTCTGGATCATTGTTACTTTAACTTCCGCAACGCATACAAAGCCCTCCTTTTGGCAAATCTGACCCCGACCCCATTTTGTTGCTCCCAGCCCATAGACAGAAACTAAAACAGGAAACTCCCGCGCTCAGGTCTGTTCAACGCTGGACCGACCAATCTGATTCCACGCTTCCAGATTGCTTTGATCATGTGGACTGAGATATGTTCCGGATAGCATCGGACAACAACATTGATGAATACGCTGATTCGGTAAGCGAGTTTATTAGCAAGTGCAGCAAGTGATGTTGTACCCATGGAGACAATTAAAACTTTCCCCAACCAGAAACCATGGATTGACGGCAGCATTCGCGCAAAATTGAAAGCGCGAACCACTGCTTTTAAGCAAGGCAAGGCGACCGGAAACATGACCGAATAAAATAAAAAGTGTAGCTATTCCCTACGCAAGGCAAACAAGCTAAGCTTCAGTATAGAGACAAAGTAGAGTCGCAATTCAACAGCTCAGACACGAGAGGTATGTGGCAGGGTCTATAGTCAATCACGGACTACAAAAAGAAAACCAGCCCTGTCGCGTACCAGGATGTCTTGCTCCCAGACAGACTAAACAACTTCTTTGCTCGCTTTGAGGACAATACAGTGCCGCTGACACGGCACGCTACCAAAACCTGCGGAGTCTCCTTCACCGCAGCCAACGTGAGTAAAACATTTAAACGTGTTAACCCTCGCAAGGCTGCCGTCCCAGACGACATCCCTAGCCGCGTCCTCAGAGCATGCGCAGACCAGCTGGCTGGTGTGTTTACGTAGCACTCACTTCTGTCATCATGAAGTGCTTTGAGAGACTAGTCAAGAGAGACTATCACCTCCACCCTACCTGACACCCTAGACCCACTCCAATTTGCATACCGCCCCAATAGGTCCACAGACGACGCAATCGCAACCACACTGCACACTGCCCTAATTCATCTGGACAAGAGGAATACCTATGTAAGAACGCTGTTCATAGACTACAGCTCAGCATTTAACACCATAGTACCCTCCAAACTCGTCATCAAGCTCAAGACCCTGGGTCTCGACCCCGCCCTGTGCAACTGGGTCCTGGACTTTGACGGGACACCCCCAGGTGGTGAGGGTAGGTAACAACATCTCCACCCCGCTGATCCTCAACACTGGGGCCCAATAACGGTGTGGATCTCAGCCCTCTCCTGTACTCACTGTTCACCCATGACTTTGTGGCCATGCACGCCTGACTCAATCATCAAGTTTGCAGATGACACTACAGTGGTAGGCTTGATTACCAACACCGACGAGGCGGCCTACAGGGAGGAGGTGAGGGCCCTCGGAGTGTGGTGTCAGGGAAATAACCTCACACTCAACGTTAACAAAATAAAGGAGATGATCGTGGACTTCAGGAAACAGCAGAGGGAGCACCCCTCTATTCACATCGATGAGACAGTAGTGGAGAAGGTGGAAAGTTAAGTTCCTCTGCATACACATCACGGACAAAGTGAAATGGTCCACCCACACAGACAGCGTGGTGAAGAAGACGCAACAGCGCCTCTTCAACCTCAGGAGGCTGAAGAAATTTGTCTCGTCACCGAAAACACTCAAACTTCTACAGATGCACAATCGAGAGCATCCTGTCGGGCTGTATAACCGCCTGGTACGGCAACTGCTCCGCCCACAACTGCAAGGCTCTCCAGAGGGTAGTGAGGTCTGCACATCGCATCACCGGGGGCAAACTACCTGCCCTCCAGGACACCTACACCACCCAATGTCACAGGAAGGCCAAAAAGATCATAACAGACAACAACCACCCAAGCCACTGGCTGTTTAACCCGCTATCATCCAGAAGGCGAGATCAGTACAGGTGCATCAAAGCAGGGACCGAGAGACTGAAAAACAGCTTCTATCTCAAGGCCATCAGACTGTTAAACAGCCACCACTAACATTGAGTGGCTGCTGCCAACATACAATTAAAAATTGGATGTAATAAATGTATCACTAGTCACTTTAAACAATGCCACTTTATATCATGTTTACATACCTTACATTACTCATCTCATATGTATATAGTGTACTCTATACCATCTACTGCATCTTGGCTATGCCGTTCGGCCATCGCTCATCCATATATTTATATGAACATATTCTTATTCATTCCTTTACACTTGTGTGTATAAGGTAGTTGTTGTGAAATTGTTAGATATTACTACAGGGTCGGAACTAGAAGCACAAGCATTTCGCTACACTCGCATTAACATCTGCTAACCATGTGTATGTGACCAATAAAATTTGATTTGATTCCGACCATCACCCCTAGTGAAACAAAACCACGACTCGTCAGTGAAGAGCACTTTTTGCCAGTCCTGTGTGGTCCAGCGACGGTGGGTTTGTGCCTATAGGCAACATTGTTGCCAGTGATGTCTGGTGAGGACCTGCCTTACAACAGGCCTACAAGCCCTCAGTCCATCCTCTCTCAGCCTATTGTGGACAGTGAGCACTGATGGAGGGATTGTGTGTTCCTGGTGTAACTCGGGGCAGTTGTTTTTGCCATCCTGTACCGCAGGTGTGATGTTCAGATGTACCGACGATCAGCTGTCTGTCCTGTCTCCCTGTATCGCTGTCTTAGGCGTCTCACAGTACGGACATCGCAATTTATTGCCCTGGCCACATCTGCAGTCCTCATGCTTCCTTGCAGCATGCCTAAGGCACGTTCACGCAGATGAGCAGGGACCCTGGGCATCTTTCTTTTGGTGTTTTTCAGAGTCAGTAGAAAAGCCTCTTTAGTGTCCTACGTTTTCGTAACTGTGACCTTAATTGCCTACTGTCTGTAAGCTGTTAGTGTCTTAACGACCGTTCCACAGGTGCATGTTCATTAATTGTTTATGGTTCATTGAACAAGCATGGGAAAGTGTTTAAAATGAAGATTTGTGAAGTTATTTGGATTTTTACAAATTATCTTTGAAAGACAGAGTCCTGAAAAAGCGACGTTTCTTTTTATGCTGAGTTTCTCCATTAATTCCCAAATATTTCCACGGAAATTTTCCACCTCTTAATATTCCCCAAAATGTGCAACCTTATATATATATATATATATATATATTGATTTGTTTAACACCTTCTTGGTTACTACATGATTCCATGTATTATTTCATAGTTGATGTCTTCACTATAATTCTACAGTCGTGGCCAAAAGTTTTGAGAATGACTAAAATATTAATTTTCACAAAGTCTGCTGCCTCAGTTTGTATGATGGCAATTTGCATATACTCTGTTGGCACTATGCAGTCGGGCAGGCAGAGTTCTCCTGGCACCACCAAACCCAGATTCGTCCGTCGGACTGCTAGATGGTGAAGCGTGAATCATCACGTCCACTTGAGCTTTACACCAATCCAGCCGATGCATGGTGATCTTAGGCTTGTGTGCGGCTGCTCGGCCATGGAAACCCATTTAATTAAGCTCCCGACGAACAGTTCTTGTGCTGACGTTTCTTCCAGAGGCAATTTGGAAGTCGGTAGTGAGTGTTGCAACCGAGGACAGACGATTTTTACTCACTACATGCTTCAGCACTCGGCGGTCCCGTTCTGTGCGCTTGTGTGGCCTACAACTTCACGGCTGAGCCGCTGTTGTTGCTCCTAGACGTTTCCACTTAACAGCACTTACAGTTGACCGGGGCAGCTAAAGCAGGGCAGAAATTTTACAAACTGACTTGTTGGGAAGGTGGCATCCTATTTAGGTGCCACGTTGAAAGTCACTGAGCTCTTCAGTACGGGCCATTCTACTGCCGTTTTCTATGGAGATTGCATGCCTGCGTGCTCAATTTTATACACCCATCAGCAACAGGGGTGTCCACATACTTTTGGACAGTGAGCCATGTAGTGTATATGTTTGAAAATTCAAACTAGTTTTCATTGGGAAGGCAGTCACTTTTGCATGTGAAAACACAGAATCCTACTCATTACTCCACGTGCTTAATTACATCACTTTTGTTTTGAGTTGACATTGGTGTGGGCTTCTAAAGGGCACCTGGCTCACTGTCCGGTTGGCAACCCGGTGCCAAAACGTTCACCCGCTGCAAAACACGTCTACCCGGGCGCACAGGCCAGATTAATCGAATCCTCTCGGCTAAACCCCGCCCATCTCTGCAATTTCTCCTCTTAAAATCTGATTTTAAACCTAACCATAATCTTAACCACACGGTTAACCTTATGCCGAACCCCAACCTTAAATTAATTCCAAAAATAAATGGTGTTTGCATTAATTTTTACGACATAGGCAAATTTTACTTTGTGGCTGTGGTAATTAGTGCCAACCCTGATGCCGGCCTGGCATGCCAGCATTTCTAGATACATAGTTACACCAGTTAGCTACATGGTATGAAAAACAAGGAGGTTTACAATAGTCAAAGGCAGCTAATTTCTTTAAAACTAGACTAGTTAGTTGGAAGTCGTTAGTTAGCGTTAGCATGGCTATTCCAAGTCTGTAGACAAACAAATGGCGTAAGTGAAACTTTAGCAATAACTACTTCAGGGATAATGCACCCGAACAAACGGGCTAGCTTGACTGGCATTGTGTAATTATAACGTTTAACTAACCATTTAGTACACTCAAGTTAGCTAGGTAGTTATTGGTGGCAATCACTTGAGTTTAGCAAACTTGCCTGTGCCTTTTTGTTATCAGCTAGCAGCTAGGTAGCTAACAAGCTATGTAACGTTAGCTAGCTAGCATCTTCACACTTTACATGGCTAAAGTTAGCTAACTTACCTAGCTAGCTACTGGTGGTTCAAAACAGCTGTGCCCCAGGATTGTTGACACCCCTGTCCCGGCAACTCACCTATGGTGGAGATGAAGGTGGTATTGAAGGCGTCGTCTGAGAATCTGAACAGCACGCAGGTCTTCCCCACGCCCGAGTCCCCGATCAGTAGGAGTTTGAAAAGCAGGTCGTAGGTCTTCTTCGCCATTGAGAAACCAGATGTGTTCGCCAGACAGACGATAAACTATCTACCGCAGGTCTAGAGTCAGCCCGCGTTCCAAGCAGAGGAACGCTGTATAATATCTGCTTGTAATTTTGATATGTTGATGTCCAAGTTAGTTTGATAGTTAACTAAATACCGCAGGGGGTAGAGTGTCGCAACAGTATCCGACGAGTAGCTAATGTTATTTCCAAAACAGAACCGTTTCTCTTACAGCATGTGAATAAAAACCAACAAAAATATATTCTCCCGTGTGATTCCCTTTTTCCACTTTCTTTCTCTCACCCTGCCGAGACAAAATGGCTCCCCGACTTACTCTTTCTTCAAACTACCACCGAGCTCATTAAATGATCGGCATACCCCGTCATTCCAAACATTTTGGGACTCTCGATCAAGAAGAATTATAAATTTTGGAGGTCAAATTGCCGATGTTATCACATTATTTGCTTTGTCAATGATTAGCGGAACAGACTGTCGCCTTCGAATACAGCCACCTCGGCGACACCCTAGTTTACATACACGCCTACTCCCTGCCACTATTGTCAAAATTTCGCTCGGCGATTGGCTCTGGGAACTGTTTGTCAAATATACAGCTGAACCCGATTGGTCAGATTGTCAATTGTCAAGGGGTGGTTGACGTGTAGGGACGGCAAATGTTTTTGCATGGCCATTCCGGACCTTTCCAGGCTCAGACTCTCAGTTCATTTGACTGGTGGAACGTAACTGTTTGATCCAAAATGGCCGCCGATTTTCGTCTTGGCTGGCGATGTCAGATATCTGTATGTAATGACGAGATACCAATGTCTCAATCCTAACAATGGAAGTTGTTGTCCAATGGCGGGAAGGCAATGTGACAAGCTTAGGTCCAAAATAAGCCCATAGAAAAGCCTTGGACTTATTTTAGACAGATTTTGGCCAGAGTGAAACCTCTCGCTTTGCCTCTTCCTCTCTGGGCAGGGTGTGTTGGCTGTTTGGTGGCTGGCCAGACATTGGGTTGAGGTTGGGCCAGAGGTTTGACATCCCAGCTGCTAGTCAAGCTGAGTGATGTCATAAGTTATCCTGTAAATGGCACGGTCGTTTTCCATAACTCTAAATTCCGCTACTATAGTACAGTTTCAGTACTTTCCACAGGGCACAGACTTCTGGTATTATTCAGTCCAATAATAACACATCAAACATAACAGGGATATTTGTAATTTCCATCTTTTCTAAACAGACTGGAGTGTCTGGGGTGTCCTGTTACAAAAAAACAGAAGTGTCTTTCTGGGTTTGTCCAAACATGCACAACTCATCAGTCTGACAACAGCAAGTATAGGCTTAACTTCAGTTGTTTACTGACCAACCGTGTGTGTGTGTATAATAGGTCCTGTCCCTGTCCGGCCCTGTGTACAAGACTGTTCATTGATCAATTGATCAATAATTTGGCCAATTAATCAATCAATCACTAATCAGAGAGAGGAACATGTCTGTCAGTCTTGCTTCGACACACTCTGACACTCCTCCTGGCATGCAGGGTATGCTCTCTGGCCATTCAGCCAAGTACAGATATGCAGGGTATGCTCTCTGGCCATTCAGCCAAGTACAGACATGCAGGGTATGCTCTCTGGCCATTCAGCCAAGTACAGGCATGCAGGGTATGCTCTCTGGCCATTCAGCCAAGTACAGGCATGCAGGGTATGCTCTCTGGCCATTCAGCCAAGTACAGATATGCAGGGTATGCTCTCTGGCCATTCAGCCAAGTACAGACATGCAGGGTATGCTCTCTGGCCATTCAGCCAAGTACAGACATGCAGGGTATGCTCTCTGGCCATTCAGCCAAGTACAGACATGCAGGGTATGCTCTCTGGCCATTAGCCAAGTACATACATGCAGGGTATGCTCTCTGGCCATTCAGCCAAGTACAGACATGCAGGGTATGCTCTCTGGCCATTCAGCCAAGTACAGACATGCAGGGTATGCTCTCTGGCCATTCAGCCAAGTACAGGCATGCAGGGTATGCTCTCTGGCCATTCAGCCAAGTACATCCCTGCAGGGTATGCTCTCTGGCCATTCAGCCAAGTACAGACATGCAGGGTATGCTCTCTGGCCATTCAGCCAAGTACAGGCATGCAGGGTATGCTCTCTGGCCATTCAGCCAAGTACAGACATGCAGGGTATGCTCTCTGGCCATTCAGCCAAGTACAGGCATGCAGGGTATGCTCTCTGGCCATTCAGCCAAGTACAGACATGCAGGGTATGCTCTCTGGCCATTCAGCCAAGTACAGACATGCAGGGTATGCTCTCTGGCCATTCAGCCAAGTACAGACATGCAGGGTATGCTCTCTGGCCATTCAGCCAAGTACAGACTTGCAGGGTATGCTCTCTGGCCATTCAGCCAAGTACAGACATGCAGGGTATGCTCTCTGGCCATTCAGCCAAGTACAGGCATGCAAGGTATGCTCTCTGGCCATTCAGCCAAGTACAGACATGCAGGGTTTGCTCTCTGGCCATTCAGCCAAGTACAGACATGCAGGGTATGCTCTCTGGCCATTCAGCCAAGTACAGACATGCAGGGTATGCTCTCTGGCCATTCAGCCAAGTACAGGCATGCAGGGTATGCTCTCTGGCCATTCAGCCAAGTACAGACATGCAGGGTATGCTCTCTGGCCATTCAGCCAAGTACAGACGCCACACACACACACACAGTAAAAACAGGACATCCCACTACAACATGTCCTGAACTTGTCTCCCATCTATAGAGACATATAGAGGACTCATCTTTGTATCTGTGCCATTGTAGCGTCTGTGACAGCATGGGTAGTGCCAGTGAGGCAATCTCCATTTTGAAGTAGTCACAATTGTCTGATCCCTCCTGATGGCCGGGTTGGACATTACTCCAACAGGGTCAACAGGAGGGATCAGCCAAAGAAGCTGGAAGTCCCACCCAGTTGACTACATTCAGATGGTAGAAGCACTCAATGGCGCTGCCCTTGAAATTTCTACACGACCCCGACAGGGTCCAGTTCTTTTTATTTTGATCAATATCCGATTCGGATCCGAGGTGGACAAGATCCAACCCAAAACTTGTCAGAGTTGAAAGAGAATCAGATCCAAAATTGGGTCGGGTCTGTATCCGACCCGAATGGATCCAATAGATAATGAATGCAGCTTTATTGCCGTGCAAGCCAGCACATTGTGTTTTACTCGCCTGTCAGTGAACTTCAAAGTGCATTTTCAGTTGTATCTAAAATAATGTATTTGTGGTCTACAACTTAGTATTTTCATAACCTTGTCCCTATAGTTAGAACATTATGAGGTTTTCAAATATGTCTTCCTTATTTCTGTTGACCAAATATTTGAGTAGGAGGATTTTTTATGTGACGATCATCACGTGCCGGATTGAGAGCAGCGAATAGTTCACTTTTCTCTGTAACCTAATATTCTGTATGTCTATTATTTTACTGAGCAACCTTACAATAGGCTTTTTAACTGGTTTGCTATCCATTGATTTAGGCTAAATTCAAAATCAAATCTGAGTAGACTAGGGAAGGATGGAGTCCCCCATCTGCATTCCGGTGTGATTTCCAAAAATGGTGATATGTAGGTGTAGGTTAGTATTGTTGCTATGACAACACTGTAATGGGATGGAGAATATTTGGAGGTTTTCATGGATCTGTTTATTTAGTTTCTGTTGACCACATCTTTGAGATTAGATGATTTTTATCTGGTGATTTTAAGATGCTAAATAGTCAGCGAGTGCTGTGTGTTAGACATATTTTGGTAGGCAATGTCTATAACTCAGGTCTAACTCATTATAATAGCCTAATATAGTTTGTTCTACATATAATGTAGATGTATCCTTTAGGCTTACATCCTTCAGCCTATACAGCCTGAAATTAGTTTGGATCCGGGTTTGATAGAAAAGTCATCCACACCACGGCTGTGTAGGCCTACAGTCATTAACACCCCGGCTGTGTAGGCCTACAGTAATTAACACCCCGGCTGTGGAGGCCTACAGTCATTAACACCACGGCTGTGGAGGCCTACAGTCATTAACACCACGGCTGTGGAGGCCTACAGTCATTAACACCCCGGCTGGGTAGGCCTACAGTCATTAACACCACGGCTGTGTAGGCCTACAGTCATTAACACCCCGGCTGTGTAGGCCTACAGTCATTAACACCACGGCTGTGTAGGCCTACAGTCATTAACACCACGGCTGTGGAGGCCTACGGTCATTAACACCACGGCTGTGTAGGCCTACAGTCACTAACACCACGGCTGTGTAGGCCTACAGTCACTAACACCACAGCTGTGTAGGCCTACAGTCATCCACACCACGGCTGTGTAGGCCTACAGTCATTAACACCCCGGCTGTGTAGGCCTACAGTCATTAACACCCCGGCTGTGGAGGCCTACAGTCATTAACACCACGGCTGTGGAGGCCTACAGTCATTAACACCACGGCTGTGGAGGCCTACAGTCATTAACACCCCGGCTGGGTAGGCCTACAGTCATTAACACCACGGCTGTGTAGGCCTACATTCATTAACACCCCGGCTGTGTAGGCCTACAGTCATTAACACCACGGCTGTGTAGGCCTACAGTCATTAACACCACGGCTGTGGAGGCCTACGGTCATTAACACCACGGCTGTGTAGGCCTACAGTCACTAACACCACGGCTGTGTAGGCCTACAGTCATTAACACCACAGCTGTGGAGGCCTACAGTCATTAACACCCCGGCTGTGGAGGCCTACAGTCATTAACACCCCGGCTGTGTAGACCTACAGTCATCCACACCACGGCTGTGTAGGCCTACAGTCATCCACACCACGGCTGTGTAGGCCTACAGTCATCAACACCCCGGCTGTGGAGGCCTACAGTCATTAACACCACGGCTGTGTAGGCCTACAGTAATTAACACCCCGGCTGTGGAGGCCTACAGTCATTAACACCACGGCTGTGGAGGCCTACAGTCATTAACACCACGGCTGTGGAGGCCTACAGTCATCAACACCCCGGCTGTGGAGGCCTACAGTCATTAACACCACGGCTGTGTAGGCCTACAGTCATTAACACCCCGGCTGTGTAGGCCTACAGTCATCCACACCACGGCTGTGTAGGCCTACAGTCATTAACACCCCGGCTGTGGAGGCCTACAGTCATTAACACCACGGCTGTGTAGGCCTACAGTCATTAACACCACAGCTGTGGAGGCCTACAGTCATTAACACCCCGGCTGTGGAGTCCTACAGTCATTAACACCCCGGCTGGGTAGGCCTACAGTCATTAACACCCCGGCTGTGTAGGCCTACAGTCATTAACACCCCGGCTGTGGAGGCCTACAGTCATTAACACCACGGCTGTGGAGGCCTACAGTCATTAACACCACGGCTGTGGAGGCCTACAGTCATTAACACCCCGGCTGGGTAGGCCTACAGTCATTAACACCACGGCTGTGTAGGCCTACAGTCATTAACACCACGGCTGTGTAGGCCTACAGTCACTAACACCACAGCTGTGTAGGCCTACAGTCATCCACACCACGGCTGTGTAGGCCTACAGTCATTAACACCCCGGCTGTGTAGGCCTACAGTCATTAACACCCCGGCTGTGGAGGCCTACAGTCATTAACACCACGGCTGTGGAGGCCTACAGTCATTAACACCACGGCTGTGGAGGCCTACAGTCATTAACACCCCGGCTGGGTAGGCCTACAGTCATTAACACCACGGCTGTGTAGGCCTACATTTATTAACACCCCGGCTGTGTAGGCCTACAGTCATTAACACCCCGGCTGTGTAGGCCTACAGTCATCCACACCCCGGCTGTGTAGGCCTACAGTCATCCACACCACGGCTGTGTAGGCCTACAGTCATTAACACCCCGGCTGTGTAGGCCTACAGTCATCCACACCACGGCTGTGTAGGCCTACAGTCATCAACACCCCGGCTGTGGAGGCCTACAGTCATTAACACCACGGCTGTGTAGGCCTACAGTCATTAACACCACAGCTGTGTAGTCCTAAAGTCATTAACACCACGGCTGTGTAGTCCTACAGTCATTAACACCACGGCTGTGTAGGCCTACAGTCACTAACACCACGGCTGTGTAGTCCTACAGTCATTAACACCAAGGCTGTGTAGGCCTACAGTCATTAACACCACGGCTGTGTAGACCTACAGTCATTAACACCATAGCTGTGTAGGCCTACAGTCATTAACACCACGGCTGTGTAGGCCCACAGTCATTAACACCAAGGCTGTGTAATCCAGTGAGTTAATTCAAGATTCATAATTTAAGAGAGATATTGATATTTCTTATACCTATCCATGCCTTACACAATCAATCAATCGGCAGCCTTTCAACATTAGGCTACAATATTTTCTGAAGATAAGTCTGTGGCTACCAGTCTACATACACAGACAACATTAGCAGTTTAACTTGGTAAACATGTTAGGCTATTTATTAAAGACTAACAGAAAGAATGTGTTGGTAACTCTACAGTATAACTTATTTATTTTGACCGGAAGCCACAAAACTAGAGCAGGAATGAGTCAATCATCTTTATGCTGACAAATATCACACAAGTTAATATGACTAGAGTTATTCAACATTAGTTAACAAACTAAAGAAAATACCCAATAAAATAGCAACATAGCCTACTAAATAGGCCAATCCTTGACAAATAAATTAAATAGCATTAATAAACTAGTAAATTGGATAAATAAAACAATTCGATTAAATAGCTCAGTTCATGAAAATATAGGCAACCTTTTCCACTCTGTATCCACAATGTGAGGCTAATACAGACAATTTGCCTGTTGGTTTTTCCACCCTGTACTCTCTTTCATTCAGTTTCTTCTGCTAAAATATAACCATCAGCTAAGATTATACAGCCTAGGCCTCCCATACTCAACTGGCAGACCACGAACCGGATCCGGACCAAAAACAGGTCAATACGGACCGGGGGTTAGGGTTAGGCTAACCCTAACCCTGGTATCACGTAAACACACATAAGACATGGAAGAATGCGTAGAATTGCAGGAAATGGGCTTTAAACCAGCACAATGTTCAATTTGACCCTGTCGTTGAGACAGAACTGACCTCAAATAGTAATTGAGTACCCCCTGGCCTAGGCTATCATTCCCTCCTCTCCCACAACAAGTAGGCCTATAGCCTATTTCACCGCGCATCACGGGCAGTGAGCAGTGGCTGGTTTTCATAAAGCGAATGTGCCATTTTGTCACAAAATTATATTGGCACATTTGATTTGATGAAAGGGGACCCCTGACAATCATTTAAGAGAATACAATGTAAATGTGTGCAACTCTTACATTTGAGTCATTCAAATAGGCTGCCATTTCGGATACTAGTATTTCACATATTTTCACACAGATCCGAGGCCCATTACCATTGTGTTGGATCTGATCCAAGGGTTAACTACAGGTCGGATCTTGTGTAATCGGGTTGGGGTAGATCCGTGAAGTCCTCTACTCTATGCTCACCATCAGACTCCTGGCTGGGCCCTCTGCTGCCCCCGCTGGACAGATGGTGAATTGCAGAAGCTGCGTAATCACTGAGGACCAGCTGGTGCTGATGTTTCTTCATAATTCATCACATCTCACTGATCTCAACTCTATAGTGTTTTCCTCCTCTCCTTCATCTGATCTGAAAACACGGGACAGGTGAAAAGAGCATGGCAGTTGTGCAAGCCTACTGGTAAACGTTACATATAACTTTCTACACTGAACAAAAATATAAACACAACATGCAACAATTTCAAAGATTTTACTGAGTTACAGTTCATGTAGTGTAAGGATATCTGTCAATTAAAATAAATTCAATAGGCCCTAATCTATGGATTTCACATGACTGGGAAAACAGATATCCATCTGTTGGTCACAGATACCTTGCAAAAAAGGTATGGGCATGGATCAGAAAACCAGTCAGAAAACTGGTGTCCACCATTTGCTTAATGTAGCCTGACACGTCTCCTTCACATAGAGTTGATCAGGCTGTTGATTGTGGCCTGTGGAATGTTGTCCCACTCCTCCAATGGCTGTGCGATGTTACTGTATATTAGCGGGAACTGGAACACGCTGTCCTACACGTCAATCCAGAGCCTCCCAAACATGCTCAATGGGTGTCATGGTGAGTATGCAGGCCATGGAAGAACAGGGACATTTTCAGCTTCCAGGAATTGGAAGGCGGATAAATGGACGACACTGGGGCTCAGAATCTCTTCACGGTATCTCTGTGCATTCAAATTGCCATCGATAAAATGCAGTTGTGTTCATTGTCCATAGCTTATGCCTGCCTAGTCCATAACCCCACTGCCACCATGGGTCACTATGTTCACAACGTTGACATCAGCAAACAACTCGCCCCCCACAACTCGCCCAGTACCTCCACAAACTGTCTGCAGTTGAAAACGGAATTCATCCGTGAAATGCAAACTTCTCCAGCGTGCCAGTGGCCATCAAAGGTGAGCATTTTCCCACTGAAGTCAGTTACGACGCCGAACTGCAGTCAGGTCAAATCAAATCAAATCAAATCAAATTTTATTAGTCACATACACATGGTTAGCAGATGTTAATGCGAGTGTAGCGAAATGCTTGTGCTTCTAGTTCCGACAATGCAGTAATAACCAACAGTAATCTAACCTAACAATTCCACACTACTACCTTACACACACACACAAGTGTAAAGGGATAAAGAATATGTACATAAAGATATATGGATGAGTGGTGGTACAGAACGGCATGGCAGATGCAGTAGATGGTATAGAGTACGGTATATACATATGAGATGAGTACTGTAGGGTATGTAAACATAAAGTGGCATAGTTTAAAGTGGCTAGTGGTACATGTATTGCATAAAGATGGCAAGATGCAGTAGATGATATAGAGTACAGTATATATACATATGAGATGGGTAATGTAGGGTATGTAAACATTGTATTAAGTGGCATTGCTTAAAGTGGCTAGTGGTACATTTTTACATAATTTCCATCAATTCCCATTTTTAAAGTGGCTGGAGTTGAGTCAGTATGTTGGCAGCGGCCGCTAAATGTTAGTGGTGGCTGTTTAACAGTCTGATGGCCTTGAGATAGAAGCTGTTTTTCAGTCTCTCGGTCCCTGCTTTGATGCACCTGTACTGACCTCGCCTTCTGGATGATAGCGGGGTGAACAGGCAGTGGCTTGGGTGGTTGTTGTCCTTGATGATCTTTATGGCCTTCCTGTGACATCGGGTGGTGTAGGTGTCCTGGAGGGCAGGTAGTTTGCCCCTGGTGATGCGTTCTGCAGACCTCACTACCCTCTGGAGAGCCTTACGGTTGTGGGCGGAGCAGTTGCCGTACCAGGCGGTGATACAGCCCGACAGGATGCTCTCGATTGTGCATCTGTAGAAGTTTGTGAGTGCTTTTGGTGACAAGCCGAATTTCTTCAGCCTCCTGAGGTTGAAGAGGCGCTGCTGCGCCTTCTTCACAACGCTGTCTGTGTGGGTGGACCAGTTCAGTTTGTCCGTGATGTGTACACCGAGGAACTTAAAACTTTCCACCTTCTCCACTACTGACCCGTCGATGTGGATAGGGGGGTGCTCCCTCTGCTGTTTCCTGAAGTCCACAATCATCTCCTTTGTTTTGTTGACGTTGAGTATGAGGTTATTTTCCTGACACCACACTCCGAGGGCCCTCACCTCCTCCCTGTAGGCCGTCTCGTCGTTGTTGGTGATCAAACCTACCACTGTAGTGTCATCCGCAAACTTGATGATTGAGTTGGAGGCGTGCATGGCCACGCAGTCGTGGGTGAACAGGGAGTACAGGAGAGGGCTCAGAAGACCCAGGTGAAGTCAAGACCCAGGTGAAGACGCCGAGCAAGTAGATGAGCTTCCCTTACACGGTTTCTGACAGTTAGTGCAGAAATTATTTGGTAGTGCAAACGCACAGTTTCAACAGCCGTCCGGATGGCTGGTCTGAGACGATCCTGCAGGTAAAGAAGCCGGTTTGTGGAGGTACTGGGCTGGCATGGTTACAGTGGTGTAAGCGGGAGGGGTGGAGCTTAGCTACTGTACAATAGGGTATTGGAGGAGCGGGAGGGGTGGAGCTTAGCTACTGTACAATAGGGTATTGGAGGAGCGGGAGGGGTGGAGCTTAGCTACTGTACAATAGGGTATTGGAGGAGAGGGAGGGGTGGAGCTTAGCTACTGTACAATAGGGTATTGGAGGAGCGGGAGGGGTGGAGCTTAGCTACTGTACAATAGGGTATTGGAGGAGAGGGAGGGGTGGAGCTTAGCTACTGTACAATAGGGTATTGGAGGAGCGGGAGGGGTGGAGCTTAGCTACTGTACAATAGGGTATTGGAGGAGCGGGAGGGGTGGAGCTTAGCTACTGTACAATAGGGTATTGGAGGAGCGGGAGGGGTGGAGCTTAGCTACTGTACAATAGGGTATTGGAGGAGCGGGAGGGGTGGAGCTTAGCTACTGTACAATAGGGTATTGGAGGAGAGGGAGGGGTGGAGCTTAGCTACTGTACAATAGGGTATTGGAGGAGCGGGAGGGGTGGAGCTTAGCTACTGTACAATAGGGTATTGGAGGAGCGGGAGGGGTGGAGCTTAGCTACTGTACAATAGGGTATTGGAGGAGCGGGAGGGGTGGAGCTTAGCTACTGTACAATAGGGTATTGGAGGAGCGGGAGGGGTGGAGCTTAGCTACTGTACAATAGGGTATTGGAGGAGCGGGAGGGGTGGAGCTTAGTTACTGTACAATAGGGTATTGGAGGTGAGGGAGGGGTGGAGCTTAGCTACTGTACAATAGGGTATTGGAGGAGAGGGAGGGGTGGAGCTTAGCTACTGTACAATAGGGTATTGGAGGAGAGGGAGGGGTGGAGCTTAGCTACTGTACAATAGGGTATTGGAGGAGCGGGAGGGGTGGAGCTTAGCTACTGGACAATAGGGTATTGGAGGAGCGGGAGGGGTGGAGCTTAGCTACTGTACAATAGGGTATTGGAGGAGAGGGAGGGGTGGAGCTTAGCTACTGTACAATAGGGTATTGGAGGAGAGGGAGGGGTGGAGCTTAGCTACTGTACAATAGGGTATTGGAGGAGCGGGAGGGGTGGAGCTTAGCTACTGTACAATAGGGTATTGGAGGAGAGGGAGGGGTGGAGCTTAGCTACTGTACAATAGGGTATTGGAGGAGCGGGAGGGGTGGAGCTTAGCTACTGTACAATAGGGTATTGGAGGAGAGGGAGGGGTGGAGCTTAGCTACTGTACAATAGGGTATTGGAGGAGAGGGAGGGGTGGAGCTTAGCTACTGTACAATAGGGTATTGGAGGAGAGGGAGGGGTGGAGCTTAGCTACTGTACAATAGGGTATTGGAGGAGAGGGAGGGGTGGAGCTTAGCTACTGTACAATAGGGTATTGGAGGAGAGGGAGGGGTGGAGCTTAGCTACTGTACAATAGGGTATTGGAGGAGAGGGAGGGGTGGAGCTTAGCTACTGTACAATAGGGTATTGGAGGAGAGGGAGGGGTGGAGCTTAGCTACTGTACAATAGGGTATTGGAGGAGAGGGAGGGGTGGAGCTTAGCTACTGTACAATAGGGTATTGGAGGAGAGGGAGGGGTGGAGCTTAGCTACTGTACAATAGGGTATTGGAGGAGAGGGAGGGGTGGAGCTTAGCTACTGTACAATAGGGTATTGGAGGAGAGGGAGGGGTGGAGCTTAGCTACTGTACAATAGGGTATTGGAGGAGAGGGAGGGGTGGAGCTTAGCTACTGTACAATAGGGTATTGGAGGAGAGGGAGGGTGGAGCTTAGCTACTGTACAATAGGGTATTGGAGGAGAGGGAGGGGTGGAACTTAGCTACTGTACAATAGGGTATTGGAGGAGAGGGAGGGGTAGAGCTTAGCTACTGTACAATAGGGTATTGGAGGAGAGGGAGGGGTGGAGCTTAGCTACTGTACAATAGGGTATTGGAGGAGAGGGAGGGGTGGAGCTTAGCTACTGTACAATAGGGTATTGGAGGAGAGGGAGGGGTGGAGCTTAGCTACTGTACAATAGGGTATTGGAGGAGAGGGAGGGGTGGAGCTTAGCTACTGTACAATAGGGTATTGGAGGAGAGGGAGGGGTGGAGCTTAGCTACTGTACAATAGGGTATTGGAGGAGAGGGAGGGGTGGAGCTTAGCTACTGTACAATAGGGTATTGGAGGAGAGGGAGGGGTGGAGCTTAGCTACTGTACAATAGGGTATTAGAGGAGAGGGAGGGGTGGAGCTTAGCTACTGTACAATAGGGTATTGGAGGAGAGGGAGGGGTGGAGCTTAGCTACTGTACAATAGGGTATTGGAGGAGAGGGAGGGGTGGAGCTTAGCTACTGTACAATAGGGTATTGGAGGAGCGGGAGGGGTGGAGCTTAGCTACTGTACAATAGGGTATTGGAGGAGCGGGAGGGGTGGAGCTTAGCTACTGTACAATCGTGTATTGGAGGAGCGGGAGGGGTGGAGCTTAGCTACTGTACAATAGGGTATTGGAGGAGCGGGAGGGGTGGAGCTTAGCTACTGTACAATAGGGTATTGGAGGAGCGGGAGGGGTGGAGCTTAGCTACTGTACAATAGGGTATTGGAGGAGAGGGAGGGGTGGAGCTTAGCTACTGTACAATAGGGTATTGGAGGAGAGGGAGGGGTGGAGCTTAGCTACTGTACAATAGGGTATTGGAGGAGCGGGAGGGGTGGAGCTTAGCTACTGTACAATAGGGTATTGGAGGAGAGGGAGGGGTGGAGCTTAGCTACTGTACAATAGGGTATTGGAGGAGCGGGAGGGGTGGAGCTTAGCTACTGTACAATAGGGTATTGGAGGAGAGGGAGGGGTGGAGCTTAGCTACTGTACAATAGGGTATTGGAGGAGAGGGAGGGGTGGAGCTTAGCTACTGTACAATAGGGTATTGGAGGAGAGGGAGGGGTGGAGCTTAGCTACTGTACAATAGGGTATTGGAGGAGAGGGAGGGGTGGAGCTTAGCTACTGTACAATAGGGTATTGGAGGAGCGGGAGGGGTGGAGCTTAGCTACTGTACAATAGGGTATTGGAGGAGAGGGAGGGGTGGAGCTTAGCTACTGTACAATAGGGTATTGGAGGAGCGGGAGGGGTGGAGCTTAGCTACTGTACAATAGGGTATTGGAGGAGAGGGATGGGTAGAGCTTAGCTACTGTACAATAGGGTATTGGAGGAGCGAGAGGGGTGGAGCTTAGCTACTGTACAATAGGGTATTGGAGGAGCGGGAGGGGTGGAGCTTAGCTACTGTACAATAGGGTATTGGAGGTATTGGTTTCTTATTATTGATCTTAACATGGATGGGTGTAACATGGATCTATGATAATAATGTTAACAGACTATTATGGTGTAGAACTCATTTTCCCACGGTCCCCTTCTGCAGTGATGTGGGGAGTGGTTGAATGAGGTAATTTGTGTGTTTGTGTGTGTGTGTTCGTGCGTGTGTGTGCGTGTGTGCGAGTGCTCTCGTTCATCCCAGAGCTAGCTGTCAGTAGCACACACAGTATCTCCGCTCTGCAGAACCAGACATGAGGAACAAGGATTATGGTAAAACCGTTGATGAGTGTTTGGATTTACCGGGACGTGTGAAGGCGGAGCTTGCTTTGTTACGGATTGAACCCCCTACCGACAGACAGAATGCACCGGGACCGCAACGGAACCGTCGCCCAGGCGCGGTGAGAGCTCGTGATTAGGCTATTTATCTCTGTACTGAGCGTCAGCTAGGCTGATTACGGAGCTAATACCACCGGTTAACGCGATCCATTCTGTGGATTAAATCATTACTGTTGTCGGTGAGAAACACACGGATGGATAGGATTAAGAATGAGAGTATAACATCTAAGAAGTATTATATAATAATCGATATGAGAAGGCCTGGGTGCCAGAGAGATTCTAGTTGAAAACAGACAGAGAGAATTTTAGAAAATACATAAATAAATGTGTTTTAACTGAGAGCCCAGCGACAGATTATGATTAGTAATATTACTAATATGATTAATATGATTAATTAACTGGCTAATGTAATGTTCTTGGTAAACAGGCTAGGTTAGGCCTTTTTGAATACAGGTTAATTTACCCCACTAGGTCTGTAACAAGGAAGGACTTGAATAAGGCCTGTTGTTACATTGTAGCCTGCCTGTTACTGTAGTCATATAGGCCTACTGAATTATTGTAGCATGACTAATAGTGGATCACTTTATTTCACTGTTGGACTACAGAAATAACCAGTCAGTTAATTAGTAATAATATGATAATAACATAGTAACTGCTCGAGGCCTATGAATTTGTTTAATTTGAACCATTTGGCACCATTCTGGCGGTACCAGAAGGCATAGCTACCCATTGATACAATAACAGATCAGATATCCCAGTCAGATCAATACCTGATCAATACACAGGAAACAGCATCCAGTAAGGAGAAAGATATATGATATAATTGTAGATATTAATCTATAATATATAGTAATAGATAATAGATAGTCCTGATGTCTAAGGTAAAGAGTAGTGAGACGGTGAAGGTAGTAATCCGCTGTCGCCCGTTAAACCGGAAAGAGGAGGCTGCAGCGGCTGGTGTTACCCGGACACCGGGAGGAGTGGGCGGGATCGTAGAAATGGACATGCGTCTGGGTCAGGTGGTCTTACGGAACCCTCGCGGTCCGCCCGGCGAGCCGCGTAAGACGTTTACATTCGACTCTGTGTACGACCCCTCGTCTAAACAGCGTGATCTTTATGATGAGACGGTGCGGCCGCTGATCGATTCCGTCCTAGACGGGTTTAACGGAACCATCTTCGCCTACGGCCAGACGGGTACCGGGAAGACCTACACCATGCAGGGGGTGTGGCTAGAGCCAGAGAAGCGGGGCGTCATCCCCAACGCCTTCGAACACGTCTTCACCCAGATCTCCCGCTCCGCCGCTGACCGCCAGTACCTGGTCAGAGCCTCTTACCTGGAGATCTACCGAGAGGAGATAAGGGATCTACTGGATCCCAACGTGCACGCCCCTCATGTCCCCAATGTGCACACTCACACCCACCGCACCCTGGAGCTGAGAGAGAGCCCGGAGAGCGGGGTGTATGTGCGTGACCTGACGTCGTGCGTGTGTAAGAGCGTGAAGGAGATACAGGAGCTGATGAACGTAGGGAACCAGGTGCGCTCGGTGGGAGCGACAGACATGAACGAACACTCTTCCCGTTCCCACACCCTGTTCCTCATCACGGTGGAGTGTTCCCTGCCGGGGCCGGATGGACGGCAGCACATCAGGGTTGGCCGGCTCAACCTGGTTGACCTGGCGGGCAGCGAGCGGCAGGCCAAGACGGGCGTCCACGGAGAACGCCTGAAGGAGGCCGCTAAGATCAACCTGTCTCTGTCGGCGCTAGGCAACGTGATCTCAGCCCTGGCAGACGGGCGTAGCGGCCACGTTCCGTACCGGGACTCCAAACTGACCCGGTTATTACAGGACTCTCTGGGAGGCAACGCCAAGACGGTGATGGTGGCTACACTAGGCCCCGCCCCCCAACACTACGAGGAGACCCTCACCACGCTCCGCTACGCTAACAGAGCTAAGAACATCCAGAACCAACCAAGAGTTAACGAAGACCCTAAAGACGCCCTGCTCAGAGAGTTCCAGAAGGAGATCGCACGGCTCCGCGCACAGCTCAGCCACAGGGAAGGGAGGGGCAAACACAGGAAGGAGGATGGAGAGGAGGGCTGGGATGGAGAGGGGGATGAGGAGGGAGAGGAGGAGGTGGAGAAGGAGAGGACGCTGCAGGAGGAGAGGCTGGAAGAGGAGAAGGAGGCCATCAGAGAAGACGGATCACTATTGGCTGAGGAGAAGCAGAGGCTTCTGGGAGAGAAGGAGAGGATGATGGGAGATCTGAGGAAGGAGCGGGACGCCACCGAGCAGCTGACTGCCAAGTACAAGGTACCGTACACACACACACAGTATTGAGTCAGCGTAATCCCAGTGTGTCAGATTTAAGGCTGGTGGATAATCTGATGATCTGGAGATTAGGTCTATCACTACAACACTCCCCACTACACCCTAATTACTACACAGTGTTTGTTCTGAACCTAACCCTAATTACTACACAGTGTTTGTTCCGAACCTAACCCTAATTACTACACACTGTTTGTTCTAAACCTAACCTTAATTCGATCCAAGATGGCGTAGCAGTCATACGTGTGTTTGTCTTGTCCCGTCTTGTCCCGTGTCAATAATTGTTTTCCTCGTTTTTTCCCCCATATATATTTCATATGTATTGTTATCTCACTTTTTTTACGGACTGAATATACTCTCCTGCAACCCGCCTCACCCAACGTGGTACCGATCTGCTATTTTTATACTTTAGAACCAGAACCCCCTTCAGAACTTAGCCAGCAAACTAGCTACTAGCTAGTAGTCAGTTAGCCACTACTAGCGGTCCTCACCGTTAACTCGGACATCAGCCAGCTAACTAGCTACTAGCTAGTAGTCAGTTAGCCACTGCTAGCGGTCTTCACCGTTAACTCAGACACCAGCCAGCTTCAGCTCGGTCAATACCTGCCAGTCTGCACAGCGCGATATCAACCCAGAGCATATCGGACTGCTTTTCTCTACCACATCTCTGGATTCCTACTGCAAGCTCTGGACCATTACACCGGATCATCTCTGGACCATTCCACCTTTCCAGAAATAAGTCTCTCACCATTGCCGCTTGTTATAGACCCCCCTCAGCCCCCAGCTGTGCCCTGGACACCATATGTGAATTGATTGCCCCCCATCTATCTTCAGAGTTCGTACTGTAATCCGTAACCATGGGGACCCTCATAGATATCATCCTGACCAACTTGCCCTCTAAATACACCTCTGCTGTCTTCAACCAGGATCTCAGCGATCACTGCCTCATTGCCTGCGTCCGTAATGTGTCCGCGGTCAAACGACCACCCCTCATCACTGTCAAATGCTCCCTTAAACACTTCAGCGAGCAGGCCTTTCTAATCGACCTGGCCCGGGTATCCTGGAAGGATATTGACCTCATCCCGTCAGTAGAGGATGCCTGGTTGCTCTTTAAATGTGCTTTCCTCACCATCTTAAATAAGCCCCATTTAAACAATGTAGAACTAAGAACAGATATAGCCCTTGGTTCACCCCAGACCTGACTGCCCTTGACCAGAACAAAAACATCCTGTGGTGTTCTGCATTAGCATCGAATAGCCCCCGCGATATGCAACTTTTCAGGGAAGTCAGGAACCAATATACTCAGTCAGTTAGGAGAGCGAAGGCTAGCTTTTTCAAACAGAAATTTGCATCCTGTAGCACTAATTCCAACAGGTTTTGGGACACTGTAAAGTCCATGGAGAATAAGAGCACCTCCTTTCAGCTGCCCACTGCACTGAGGCTAGGAAACACTGTCACCACCGATAAATCTACGATAATCAATCATTTCAAAAAAGCATTTTTCTATGGCTGGCCATGCTTTCCACCTGGCTACCCCTACCCCAGCCAACAGCTCTGCACCCCCCACAGCAACTTGCCCAAGCCCCCCCTTCTCCTTCACCCAAATCCAGACAGCTGATATTCTGAAAGAGTTGCAAAATCTGGACCCCTACAAATCAGCCGGGCTAGACAATCTGGACCCTCTCTTTCTAAAATTATCTGCCGGAATTGTTGCAACCCCTATTACTAGCTTGTTCAACCTGTCTTTCGTATCGTCTGAGATCCCCTAAGATTGGAAAGCGGCCGCGGTCATCCCCCTCTTCAAAGGGGGAGACACTCTAGACCCAAACTGTTACAGACCTACAGTATATCCATCCTGCCCTGCCTTTCAGATCACCGACCATTTCGAATCCCACTGTACCTTCTCCACTATGCAATCTGGTTTCCGAGCTGGTCATGGGTGCACCTCAGCCACGCTTAAGGTCCTAAACGATATCATAACCACCATCGATAAAAGACAGTACTGTGCAGCCATCTTCATCGACCTGGCCAAGGCTTTCGACTCTGTCAATCACCGCATTCTTATCGGCAGACTCAACAGCCTTGGTTTCTCAAATGGCTGCCTCGCCTACAACTACTTCTCAGACAGAGTTCAGTGTGTCAAATCGGAGTGCCTGTTGTCCAGACCTCTGGCAGTCTCTATGGGGGTACCACAGGGTTAAATTCTCGGGCCGACTCTTTTCTCTGTATATATCAATGATGTCACTCTTGCTGCGGGTGATTCTCTGATCCACCTCTACGCAGACGACACCATTCTGTATACATCTGGCCCTTCTTTGGACACTGTGTTAACAAACCTTCAGACGAGCTTCAATGCCATACAACACTCCTTCCGTGGCCTCCAACTGCTCTTAAATGCAAGTAAAACTAAATGCATGCTCTTCATCCGATCGCTGCCCGCACCCGCCCGCCCGCCTAGCATCACTACTCTGGACGGTTCTGACATAGAATATATGGACAACTACAAATACCTAGGTGTCTGGTTAGACTGTAAACTCTCCTTCCAGACTCACATTAAGCATCCCCAATCCAAATTAAATCTAGAATCGGCTCCCTATTTCGCACCAAAGCCTCATTCACTCATGCTGTCAAACATACCCAAGTAAAACTGACTATCCTACCGATCCTTGACTTCGGCGATGTCATTTACAAAATAGCCTCCAACACTCTACTCAGCAAATTGGATGTAGTCTATCACAGTGCCATCTGTTGTCACCAAAGCCCCATATACTACCCACCACTGATACTGTATGCTCTCGTTGGCTGGCCATCGCCTTACCTCAGCTCACTGGTCACCATAGCAACACCCATCCGTAACACGCGCTCCAGCAGGTATATCTCACTGGTCACCCCAAAGCCAATTCCTCCTTTGGCTGCCTTTCCTTCCAGTTCTCTGCTGCCACTGACTGGAACGAATTGCAAAAATCACTGAAGCTGGAGTCTTATATCTCCCCCACTAACTTTAAACATCAGCTGTCAGAGCAGCTCACAGATCATTGCACCTGTACACAATCCATCTGTAAATAGCCCATCCAACTACCTCATCCCCATATTGTTATTTTTAAATGTTTTTGCTCGTTTGCACCCCAATATCTCTACTTGCACATCATCTTCTGCACATCTATCACTCCTGTGTTTATGCTAAATTGTAATTATTTCGCCTCTATGGCCTATTTATTGACCTTTAACGAGTCACCAACCCTGATCCGGGAGCACCCCCCACCACCCCCCCACTGAGTAGCATAGCTAGCATAGCGTCACAAGTAACTTGTAGCATCTAAATATCATTAAATCACAAGTCCAAGACACCAGATGAAAGATACAGGTCTTGTGAATAAAGCCACCATTTCAGATTTTTAAAATGTTTTACAGGGAAGACACAATATGTAAATCTATTAGCTAACCACGTTAGCAAAGGACACGATTTTTTTACTCCCAACAGTTTTTTCCTGCGTCAGTAGCTATCACTAATTCGACTAAATAAAAATATATATAGCCACTAACCAAGAAACAACTTCATAAGATGACAGTCTGATAACATATTTATGGTATAGCATAGTTTTTTTTTGAAAAATGTGCATTTTTCAGGTATAAATCACAGTTCTACATTGCAGCTGCAATCTGAAATAGTGCCGACCCAGCCAGAACAATTACAGAGACCAACGTCATATAACTAATTACTCATCTTAAAACATTTCAGAAAAATACACAGCGTACAGATATTGAAAGCCCAACATCTGGTGAATCCAAACAATATTTCAGATTTATTAAATGTTTTATAACGAAAACAAAATGTAGCGCTAAATTAGCATAGCTATACCAGGCAGATTCGGCTGGGCGCCCACGGCCAGTTCACATGCACAACAGATATGATATAACATCGTAAATTGGGTCTTACTATGGCTGATCTTTCATCAGAATGTTGATCAAAGTGTCCTTTGTCAAGATGAGTCGTTGGTTGCGTTCAGAATGGTTCCTTTCCCACTCCATTTAGCACAGGTACTGGTCGAGTGGCACGGATTTCTCAAACGATAATAAAATCAGACAACGGAACACCGCAAAACTCCCGAAAAAATTCAAATAATCTGATTAAACTATATTGAAAAAACATACATTACGATGATCTGGTCACATGTATCAAACAAACTTCGAGACGGAGATAATAATGGCCGTACAACAGAAGACAATCGCAGCTCCAAGTCGCACGATATAGAGAACCGGAAGTTGTCGGTCACGCCAAAGAATTAGCTCTCATTTCACGTCAGTCCCAGATAAACAAGATATTTTTCCTCTGACGTCCTCTTGTCACCCAGAGGAAGGCCAATGAGGTGTGTTCCGGGTCATAGGGGGCACGACCATATATAGGCAGAGCGTTGAAGCTGGCATAACACATCTTGCTTTTTTCTTCTTGGTCATGGAAAGTGCTGTCAAATGACTTATGTATCACTCAGAGACAAAATTGAAACGGTTTTAGAAACTAGAGATTGTTTTCTTTCCAATGGTATTATTTATATGCATATAGTAAGAGCAATAATTGAATAAGAGGCAGTTTAATCTGTAGAGCAAATTATGCTAATGGGAAAATAGCACCCCCTGTATTCTCAAGAAGTTATTAACCCCCTAATCTTACTTCATTTGCACACACTGTATATAGACTTTTTCTACTGTATTATTGACTGTACGTTTGTTTTTTCCATGTGTAACTCAGTGTTGTTGTTTGTGTCGCACTGCTTTGCTTTATCTTGGCCAGTCATCTTGAACTTCTTCCATTTTCTAATAATTGCGCCAACAGTTGTTGCCTTCTCACCAAGCTGCTTGCCTATTGTCCTGTAGCCCATCCCAGCCTTGTGCAGGTCTACAATTTTATCCCTGATGTCCTTACACAGCTCTCTGGTCTTGGCCATTGTGGAGAGGTTGGAGTCTGTTTGATTGAGTGTGTGGACCTTTATACAGGTAACGAGTTCAAACAGGTGCAGTTAATACAGGTAATGAGTGGAGAACAGGAAGGCTTCTTAAAGAAAAACTAACAGGTCTGTGAGAGCCGGAATTCTTACTGGTTGGTAGGTGATCAAATACTTATGTCATGCAATAAAATGCAAATTAATTACTTAAAAATCATACAATGTGATTTTCTGGATTTTTGTTTTAGATTCCGTCTCTCACAGTTGAAGTGTACCTATGATAAACATTGCAGACCTCTACATGCTTTGTAAGTAGGAAAACCTGCAAAATCGGCAGTGTATCAAATACTTGTTCTCCCCACTGTATATAATTACTACACACTTTTTGTTCTGATCCTAACCCTAACTACTATACTGTTTGTTCTGAAGCCAGTTGGTCCAATCAACATCATCCATCTGCAGGCTGCATTTTCCCCCCTGTTCAGTAAACCAATGGGAGGCATGTAGCTAGGTGAGAGGGCAGATAGCGAGAGAGATGGAATACAGTAACGCGGACACACACACACACACACACACACACACACACACACACACACACACACACACACACACACACACACACACACACACACACACACACACACACACACACACACACACACACACACACACACACACACACACACTGTGTTGTGACTGAAGATATGTTACGGTTGTTTGTGTACATCTCAGCCTAGGCTGCCCTTCAGTCCCTTGACTTTTTGGCCGTGACGGAGACATGAATCACCCCAGAGAGCACTGCTTCTCCAGCTGCTCTGTCTTCATATGATCACCCCAGAGGACACTGCTTCTCCAGCTGCTCTGTCTTCATATGATCACCCCAGAGGACACTGCTTCTCCAGCTGCTCTGTCTTCATATGATCACCCCAGAGAGCACTGCTTCTCCAGCTGCTCTGTCTTCATATGATCACCCCAGAGAACACTGCTTCTCCAGCTGCTCTGTCTTCATATGATCACCCCAGAGAGCACTGCTTCTCCAGCTGCTCTGTCTTCATATGATCACCCCAGAGAGCACTGCTTCTCCAGCTGCTCTGTCTTCATATGATCACCCCAGAGGACACTGCTTCTCCAGCTGCTCTGTCTTCATATGATCACCCCAGAGAACACTGCTTCTCCAGCTGCTCTGTCTTCATATGATCACCCCAGAGAACACTGCTTCTCCAGTTGCTCTGTCTTCATATGATCACCCCAGAGATCACTGCTTCTCCAGCTGCTCTGTCTTCATATGATCACCCCAGATAACACTGCTTCTCCAGCTGCTCTGTCTTCATATGATCACCCCAGAGAACACTGCTTCTCCAGCTGCTCTGTCTTCATATGATCACCCCAGAGATCACTGCTTCTCCAGCTGCTCTGTCTTCATATGACCACCCCAGAGAGCACTGCTTCTCCAGCTGCTCTGTCTTCATATGATCACCCCAGAGAGCACTGCTTCTCCAGCTGCTCTGTCTTCATATGATCACCCCAGAGGACACTGCTTCTCCAGCTGCTCTGTCTTCATATGATCACCCCAGAGAGCACTGCTTCCTACCTCCTACGACGGTCCACAGTCCGGAACTTCCTGAGACGGTCGACAGTCCGGAACCTCCTGAGACGGTTCACTGTCCGGAACCTCCTGAGACGGTCTGTGGTCCAAAGCCTCCAGCGACGGTCTACGGTCCAAAGCCTCCAGCAACGGTCTGCGGTCCAGAGTCTCCAGCGATGGTCTGCGGTCCGGAGCCTCCTGCGAGGGTTCCCAGTCCGAAGCCTCCGGCGACGATCTACGGTCCGGAGTCCCCGGCGACAATCTATGGTCCGGAGTCCCCTGCGACGATCTACGGTCCGGAGTCCCCGGCGACGATCTACGGTCCGGTTCCTCTGGCGACGATTCACGGTCCGGAGCCTCCGGCGACGATTCACGGTCTGGTTCCTCCGGCGACGCTCCACGGCCTAGAGCCCCCGGCGACGATCCACGGTCCGGAGCATCCGGCAACGATTCACGGTCTGGTTCCTCCGGCGACGCTCCACGGCCTAGAGCCCCCGGCGACGATCCACGGTCCGGAGCATCCGGCGATGATTCACGGTCCGGTTCCTCTGATGACGTGTTCACGAGCGGAGTGGGTACTTCGCCCCGCACCGGAGCCGCCCCCGACGGTAGATGCCCACCCGGACCCTCCCCTATTGAGTCAGGTTTTGCGGCCGGAGTCAGCACCTTTGGGGGGGGGGGGTACTGTCACGCCCTGACCATAGAGAGCTTTTATTCTCTATGTTGGTTAGGTCGGGGTGTGATTTAAGGGTGGGTTATCTA
Source organism: Salvelinus alpinus (assembly GCF_045679555.1). Classification (NCBI taxonomy): domain Eukaryota; kingdom Metazoa; phylum Chordata; class Actinopteri; order Salmoniformes; family Salmonidae; genus Salvelinus; species Salvelinus alpinus. The sequence goes on along the minus strand of NC_092093.1, from coordinate 281,093 downwards.
GGTGAATTATATTTCTATGTTGGCCTAGTATGGTTCCCAATCAGAGGCAGCTGTTTATTGTTGTCTCTGATTGGGGATCATATTTAGGTAGCCATTTTCCCATTGTGCTTTGTGGGATCTTGTCTAGGTATAGTTGCCTGTGAGCACTACTCTAAACTTCACGTTTCATTTGTTAGTTTTATTGTTTTTGTTCATTAAGTTTCTCTTCTAAATAAAAGGATGGCAACATACCACGCTGCATCTTGGTCCACTCCTTATAACGATCGTGACAAAATTACTATAAATATAACTATTATATAAATATAAATATTACTAACCCTAACCCTAACTTTCATGAAATCACAAGTGCAATATATCAAAATAAAGCTTAACTTGTTGTTAATCCAGCCGTGTCAGATTTCAAAAAGGCTTTACGGCGAAAGCAAACCATGCGATTATCTGAGGACAGCGCCCAGCACACAAATGCATAACAAATCATTTTCAACCAGGGAGTTGCGACATGAAAGTCAGAAATAGCGTTATAATATATGCCTTACCTTTGAATATCTTCTTCTGTTGGCACTCCAAAAGGTACCAGTTACATTACAAATGGTTCATTTGTTCGATAAAGTCCTTCTTTATATCCATAAAAACTCAGTTTAGCTGGCGCGCTTCAGTCAGTAATCCACTCGGTTTCCCTCCTTCAAAATGCATACAAAATGAATCCCAAACGTTACCAATAAACTTATCCAAACAAGTCAATCAACATTTATAATCAAACCTCAGGTACCCTAATACGCAAATAAACCATAACATTTAAAACAGAGAATCGTTATTGTCTTTACTGGAGAAAAATACCAAAGAACGCGCTCTCATTCACGCGCTTGGAAACAAGCCAAAATGGGAGCCACCTAGAAAAACTACAATTTCTGGCTAAGTTTTCCAAAAACCAGCCTGAAACTCTTTCTAAACACTGTTGACATCTAGTGGAAGCCCTAGGAACTGCAACCTGGGAGGATTTCGCCTTATCATAAAAGTGCCAGCCATTGAAATTAGTGGTAGGATGAAATATTATTTTGGGGGGGATGGTTTGTCCTCGGGGTTTCGCCTGCCATTTCAGTTCTGTAAAACTCACAGACATTATTTTAACAGTTTTAGAATATTTAGAGTGTTTTCTATCCAAATCTACAAATTATATGCATATCCTAGCCTCTGGGCCTGAGTAGCAGGCAGTTTACTTTGGGCCCGCTTTTCATCCAGACGTCAAAATACCGCCCCCTATCCCAAAGAAGTTAAACAAACTTTTCCTGTGGTGCCCCAAATTCCTAATGAGTTAATTGTTACATGATTCATTTAATCAAGTAATAATTAAACGTAGTAGGTCATTTTTCAATGAATAGCAGTTGTCGTGTCTTGACTATCATTAATGTGTTTGACTGTTATTTTATAAAATAATTACATACCACGTTCAATTATTACGCGATTCAATTAATCATATAACATTAAGTAGTAACGGGAAAGTTATTTAACGAGTTACTATCTCCCGGCTAAACTCTAAAGATATAAATATCTCTTACATCAGTCAATTCATTAATTCTTATTTACCTTCAGTCTTCATTCTGAATGTCACAAAATTGTTGGATATCTGCACGAACCTGAACATAAATGATGAATCAGCGATATACAAATTGGCTTAATTATTTATTTACTAACTAACTAAATAAAAATGCAAATACTTTGCACATGAACAGCCGCTCATTCGAAATAATTGCAATGTACATAGTTATGTGTGTATGTCTTTGCTGTCTCTGTTGAAAACACTCGATCCATCTATGGGGAGTAATTCGCCAGAAAGTCTCTGGTTGTGTAAGCCTCTGGTTGTGTTAGAACGGATCCTCCAGAGGTCTACCCCGCATAGTTCAGCGGGTTCTGTCCATTAGAATAGAGGTATCTATGGTGGTGAGAGTAAATTGTTCTTTGTCTTCTCGTCTTCTGTCGAGTTTCCTAGATTAAAGTACTTAAACAGCTGCATACTGAATGTTCCTGTGTCGTCTTCTTCGATAGAGAGTTTCAGAGTTTCTAACCAGAGTTTCAGAGTTTATAACCATTCCGTACCTTTCAGCTCACGCTGTCGATCACGCTGGTCTAATGTGGAGCTAGAACCATTTTACACGCCGTAGCAACCTGGCAATATACTAGTCTAGAGATTTAAATTTAATCATATGTTCCACAACATTTAAATGTGAATCTGATAACTGGGACGTATACATTTGTAGAGGTACAGTTATTTAGTTATACCATCCTTAATGATATCACAAAACAACAACTGTTGGACATGGTTATTCTTTAAATACCTACGGACCATTCCCAATGTTTGTATTACAGAAATATTGTTTCATTATCCCGCCTTTTGGAATCTCCTTGTAACAAAATGTTTCTTTCCCCTCCATCCCGCAGAGCCCAAAGGTAGAGTTTCTACAAGGTATTTAATACCGTCATAAAACGGCCAACTTCACCCCTCTCCCCCTCCCCCTCTCCCTCTGCGAGAGAGAGAGCGCTGTAGAGTGGACTCACTGCAACCTGATCCTTTGTATCCTCACAGGAGAGTCATGACACAGTCATCACATTAATGATAGTCACGTGACGACAAATGTTTTAATAAAACATGTTTTAAAACTTGCCATCAAATTAGAGTTGAAATCATAAACCAACTCCCTGAATCATTGGTTTCAGCAGTATGATTGTAGCTACTCACCTACTTCTCCTCCCCTCCTCTTTCACCCCTGCTGTTTCCTGTGGGTGATTACTTCTCCTCTCCTCCCCTCCTCTTTCATCCCTGCTGTTTCCTGTGGGTGATTACTTCTCCTCTCCTCCCCTCCTCTTTCATCCCTGCTGTTTCCTGTGTGATCCCTGCTGTTTCCTGTGGGTGATTACTTCTCCTCTCCTCCCCTCCTCTTTCATCCCTGCTGTTTCCTGTGGGTGATTACTTCTCCTCCCCTCCTCTTTCATCCCTGCTGTTTCCTGTGGGTGATTACTTCTCCTCTCCTCCCCTCCTCTTTCATCCCTGCTGTTTCCTGTGGGTGATTACTTCTCCTCCCCTCCTCTTTCACCCCTGCTGTTTCCTGTGGGTGATTACTTCTCCTCCCCTCCTCTTTCACCCCTGCTGTTTCCTGTGGGTGATTACTTCTACTCTCCTCCCCTCCTCTTTCATCCCTGCTGTTTCCTGTGGGTGATTACTTCTCCTCTCCTCCCCTCCTCTTTCATCCCTGCTGTTTCCTGTGGGTGATTACTTCTCTCCACCTCCCCTCCTCTTTCATCCCTGCTGTTTCCTGTGGGTGATTACTTCTCCTCCCCTCCTCTTTCATCCCTGCTGTTTCCTGTGGGTGATTACTTCTCCTCTCCTCCCCTCCTCTTTCATCCCTGCTGTTTCCTGTGGGTGATTACTTCTCCTCTCCTCCTCTTTCATCCCTGCTATTTCCCGTGGGTGATTACTTCTCCTCCCCTCCTCTTTCATCCCTGCTGTTTCCTGTGGGTGATTACTTCTCCTCTCCTCCTCTTTCACCCCTGCTGTTTCCTGTGGGTGATTACTTCTCCTCTCCTCCTCTTTCATCCCTGCTGTTTCCTGTGGGCGAATACTTCTCCTCCCCTCCTCTTTCACCCCTGCTGTTTCCTGTGGGTGATTACTTCTCCTCCCCTCCTCTTTCACCCCTGCTGTTTCCTGTGGGTGATTACTTCTCCTCTCCTCCCCTCCTCTTTCATCCCTGCTGTTTCCTGTGGGTGATTACTACTCCTCCCCTCCTCTTTCATCCCTGCTGTTTCCTGTGGGTGATTACTTCTCCTCTCCTCCCCTCCTCTTTCATCCCTGCTGTTTCCTGTGGGTGATTACTTCTCCTCTCCTCCCCTCCTCTTTCAACCCTGCTATTTCCTGTGGGTGATTACTTCTCCTCCCCTCCTCTTTCATCCCTGCTGTTTCCTGTGGGTGATTACTTCTCCTCTCCTCCCCTCCTCTTTCACCCCTGCTGTTTCCTGTGGGTGATTACTTCTCCTCTCCTCCCCTCCTCTTTCATACCCTGCTGTTTCCTGTGGGTGATTACTTCTCCTTCCCCTCCTCTTTCACCCCTGCTGTTTCCTGTGGGTGATTACTTCTCCTCTCCTCCCCTCCTCTTTCACCCCTGCTGTTTCCTGTGGGTGATTACTTCTCCTCTCCTCCCCTCCTCTTTCAACCCTGCTGTTTCCTGTGGGTGATTACTACTCCCCCCCTCCTCTTTCATCCCTGCTGTTTCCTGTGGGTGATTACTTCTCCTCTCCTCCCCTCCTCTTTCACCCCTGCTGTTTCCTGTGGGTGATTACTTCTCCTCTCCTCCTCTTTCACCCCTGCTGTTTCCTGTGGGTGATTACTTCTCCTCTCCTCCCCTCCTCTTTCATCCCTGCTGTTTCCTGTGGGTGATTACTTCTCCTCCCCTCCTCTTTCATCCCTGCTGTTTCCTGTGGGTGATTACTTCTCCTCTCCTCCCCTCCTCTTTCACCCCTGCTGTTTCCTGTGGGTGATTACTTCTCCTCTCCTCCCCTCCTCTTTCAACCCTGCTGTTTCCTGTGGGTGATTACTTCTCCTCCCTTGCTCTTTCACCCCTGCTGTTTCCTGTGGGTGATTACTTCTCCTCTCCTCCCCTCCTCTTTCACCCCTGCTGTTTCCTGTGGGTGATTACTTCTCCTCTCCTCCCCTCCTCTTTCAACCCTGCTGTTTCCTGTGGGTGATTACTTCTCCTCCCCTGCTCTTTCACCCCTGCTGTTTCCTGTGGGTGATTACTTCTCCTCTCCTCCCCTCCTCTTTCACAATAGTATACTCATTAACCTGTCTGGATAGGTATGACACTTAACCCCTAACCCATATGTATAGCAATAACTGTTGACCCTTAACCTTTAACCTGTCAGGATATATAGAACCCTTAACCCTTAACCTGTCAGGATAGATAGAACCCTTAACCTGTCTGGATAGGTATACTCATTAACCTGTATGGATAGGTATGACCCTTGACCCCTAACCCATATGTATAGCAATAACTGTTGACCCTTAACCTTTAACCTGTCTGGATAGGTGTCGGCAGTGGTAGTGCCAGGGAAGTGTGAGGGAACGACACATGGCCTAGTGGACAGAAAAGATGGTGGATAGATTAAGATGTCCCACTCATGTTTGGGCTCCCGAGTGGCACAATGGTCTAAGGCACGGCATCTCAGTGCAAGAGGCGTCACATCAGTCCCTGGTTTGAATCCAGGCTGTATCACATCCGGCCGTGATTGGGAGTCCCATAGGGCGGCGCACAATTGGCCCAGTGTCGGCTGGGGTAGGCCATCATTGTAAATAAAAATGTGTTCTTTTAACTGACTTGCCTAGTTAAATAAAGGTTACATTTTTTTAAATGCAGTTTACCATATCATTTTTTTCTCACAGTTCTGGTCTGCTTAGTTCATTGACTTTATATGAACCAGAAAAAGGAGGGAGTGAGATGTCTCGAGAGAAGGAAGGAGAGAGGGATAGGCAGAAAGAGAAGAAGAGAGAGGGATAGGCAGAGAGAGAAGAAGAGAGAGGGTTAGGCAGAGAGAGAAGAAGAGAGGGAAATAGAGAGAGGGATAGGCAGAAAGAGGGATAGGCAGAGAGAGGGATAGGCAGAGAGAGGGAATGAGGGCGGGAGAGTAGGGGGTGAGTAGCAGAAAGAGAATAACTAATCTCCATCCCTTAGCATGCTGAACTGCAACACTGCAATATTGATGAGATAGGTGTGTGTTTTTCTGTCTGTATGTGCTGTGTTTTGACTGAGGGGTAGTGGAGAAAGCAGTCCCATGCATTATAGAACACAGACCCCTCGCTCTCTTTTTCTCTCTTTCTCTTTTCCTCGCTCTCTCCCTCTCTCTCTCCCTCTCTCTTTCTTTCCCTCTCTCTTTCCCTCCCTCCCTCTCTCTCTCCCTCTTTCCCTCCCTCTCTCTCTCCCTCTTTCCCTCCCTCTCTCTCTCTTTCCCTCCCTCTCTCTCCCCCCTCACTCTCTCTTTCTCTCCCTCCCTCTCTCTTTCCCTCTCTCTCTTCCCCCTCTCCCTCTCTCTCTTTCCCCCCCTTTCTTTTCCTCCCTCTCTCGTCCCCCTCTCTCTTTCCCTCTCTCTCTTTCTTTCCCTCTCCCTCTCTCTCTTTCCCTCCCTTTCTTTTCCTCCCTCTCTCCACCCCCTCTCTCTTTCCCTCTCTCTCTTTCCCTCTCCCTCCTCTCTCTTTCCCTCCCTCCCACTCTCTCTTTCCCTCTCTCTCTCTCACACTCACGCTCACTTTCCCTCCCTCTCTCTCTCTTTTCCTCCCCCCTCACTCTCTCTTTCCCTCCCCCCTCACTCTCTCTTTCTCTCCCCCCCTCTCTCTCTCCCTCACTTTCCCTCCCCCTCTCTCACTTTCCCTCCCTCTCCCTCACTTTCCCTCCCCCTCTCTCACTTTCCCTCCCCTCCCTCTCTCTCACTTTCCCTCTCTCTTTCCCCCCACTCTCTTTCCCTCCCTCTCTCTTTTCCCTCTAACTCTCTTTCTCTCTCTCTTTTTTTCCTCTCACTCTCAGGAATGAACTAAGGAAATTGGAGCACACACACACACACACACCATCAGCTTCCGACACACACACACACACACACACACACACACACACACACACACACACACACACACACACATATAAATTGCAAAACAAAACAAAGAGCGTTTCAGTAAAGACTGCCACGTTTTCCAGTACCATCCCCTCTCTCCATAACAACTGCTCTGTACAGTATCTCTGTGTGTGTGTGTGTGTGTGTGTGTGTGTGTGTGTGTGTGTGTGTGTGTGTGTGTGTGTGTGTGTGTGTGTGTGTGTGTGTGTGTGTGTGTGTGTGTGTGTCGGAAGCTGATGGTGTGTGTGTGTGTGTGTGTGTTGTGGTTGCTAGGCGATGGAGAGCAAGCTGCTGGTTGGAGGGAGGAACATCATGGATCACACCAACGAACAGCAGAAGACCCTGGAGATACGCAGACAGGAGATCGCTGAGCAGGTACACACACACACACACACACACACACACACACACACACACACACACACACACACACACACAAATAATTGCCTTAAAGTACAATTTGTGTTGTTTTTTTATTCTTCTGGTTTGTCAACCTTATCTTCTGTGTCTATTATTATGGATCCCCATTAGTTCCTGCTAAGGCAGCAGCTACTCTTCCTGGGGTTTATTATGGATCCCCATTAGTTCCTGTCAAGACAGCAGCTACTCTTCCTGGGGTTTATTATGGATCCCCATTAGTTCCTGTCAAGACAGCAGCTACTCTTCCTGGGGTTTATTATGGATCCTCATTAGTTCCTGCCAAGGCAGCAGCTACTCTTCCTGGGGTTTATTATGGATCCCCATTAGTTCCTGCCAAGGCAGCAGCTACTCTTCCTGGGGTTTATTATGGATCCCCATTAGTTCCTGCCAAGGCAGCAGCTACTCTTCCTGTTTTTTTTTTATGGATCCCCATTAGTTCCTGCCAAGGCATCAGCTACTCTTCCTGGGGTTTATTATGGATCCTCATTAGTTCCTGCCAAGACAGCAGCTACTCTACCTGGGGTTTATTATGGATCCCCATTAGTTCCTGCCAAGACAGCAGCTACTCTACCTGGGGTTTATTATGGATCCCCATTAGTTCCTGCCAAGACAGCAGCTACTCTACCTGGGGTTTATTATGGATCCCCATTAGTTCCTGCCAAGGCAGCAGCTACTCTACCTGGGGTTTATTATGGATCCTCATTAGTTCCTGCCAAGGCAGCAGCTACTCTTCCTGGGGTTTATTATGGATCCCCATTAGTTCCTGCCAAGACAGCAGCTACTCTACCTGGGGTTTATTATGGATCCCCATTAGTTCCTGCCAAGGCAGCAGCTACTCTTCCTGGGGTTTATTATGGATCCCCATTAGTTCCTGCCAAGGCAGCAGCTACTCTTCCTGTGGTTTATTATGTATCCCCATTAGTTCCTGTCAAGGCAGCAGCTACTCTTCCTGGGGTTTATTATGGATCCCCATTAGTTCCTGCCAAGGCAGCAGCTACTCTTCCTGGGGTTTATTATGGATCCCCATTAGTTCCTGCCAAGACAGCAGCTACTCTTCCTGGGGTTTATTATGGATCCTCATTAGTTCCTGTCAAGACAGCAGCTACTCTTCCTGGGGTTTATTATGGATCCTCATTAGTTCCTGTCAAGACAGCAGCTACTCTTCCTGGGGTTTATTATGGATCCCCATTAGTTCCTGTCAAGACAGCAGCTACTCTTCCTGGGGTTTATTATGGATCCTCATTAGTTCCTGTCAAGACAGCAGCTACTCTTCCTGGGGTTTATTATGGATCCTCATTAGTTCCTGCCAAGGCAGCAGCTACTCTTCCTGGGGTTTATTATGGATCCCCATTAGTTCCTGTCAAGACAGCAGCTACTCTTCCTGGGGTTTATTATGGATCCTCATTAGTTCCTGTCAAGACAGCAGCTACTCTTCCTGGGGTTTATTATGGATCCTCATTAGTTCCTGCCAAGGCAGCGGCTACTCTTCCTGGGGTTTATTATGGATCCCCATTAGTTCCTGTCAAGGCAGCAGCTACTCTTCCTGAGGTTTATTATGGATCCTCATTAGTTCCTGCCAAGACAGCAGCTACTCTTCCTGGGGTTTATTATGGATCCCCATTAGTTCCTGCCAAGGCAGTAGCTACTCTTCCTGGGTTTATTATGGATCCCCATTAGTTCCTGCCAAGGCAGCAGCTACTCTTCCTGAGGTTTATTATGGATCCTCATTAGTTCCTGTCAAGACAGCAGCTACTCTTCCTGGGGTTTATTATGGATCCCCATTAGTTCCTGCCAAGGCAGCAGCTACTCTTCCTGGGTTTATTATGGATCCCCATTAGTTCCTGCCAAGGCAGCAGCTACTCTTCCTGAGGTTTATTATGGATCCCCATTAGTTCCTGTCAAGGCAGCAGCTACTCTTCCTGAGGTTTATTATGGATCCTCATTAGTTCCTGCCAAGACAGCAGCTACTCTTCCTGGGGTTTATTATGGATCCCCATTAGTTCCTGCCAAGGCAGCAGCTACTCTTCCTGGGTTTATTATGGAGCCCCATTAGTTCCTGCCAAGGCAGCAGCTACTCTTCCTGGGTTTATTATGGATCCCCATTAGTTCCTGCCAAGGCAGCAGCTACTCTTCCTGGGTTTATTATGGATCCCCATTAGTTCCTGCCAAGGCAGCAGCTACTCTTCCTGGGGTTTATTATGGATCCTCATTAGTTCCTGTCAAGACAGCAGCTACTCTTCCTGGGGTTTATTATGGATCCTCATTAGTTCCTGCCAAGGCAGCGGCTACTCTTCCTAGTTTTTTTTATGGATCCCCATTAGTTCCTGCCAAGGCAGCAGCTACTCTACCTGGGGTTTATTATGGATCCCCATTAGTTCCTGCCAAGGCAGCAGCTACTCTACCTGGGGTTTATTATGGATCCCCATTATTTCCTGCCAAGACAGCAGCTACTCTTCCTGGGGTTTATTATGGATCCTCATTAGTTCCTGCCAAGGCAGCGGCTACTCTTCCTGGGTTTTTTTATGGATCCCCATTAGTTCCTGCCAAGGCAGCAGCTACTCTACCTGGGGTTTATTATGGATCCCCATTATTTCCTGCCAAGACAGCGGCTACTCTTCCTGGGGTTTATTATGGATCCTCATTAGTTCCTGTCAAGGCAGCAGCTACTCTACCTGGGGTTTATTATGGATCCCCATTAGTTCCTGCCAAGGCAGCAGCTACTCCTCCTGGGGATTATTATGGATCCCCATTAGTTCCTGCCAAGACAGCAGCTACTCTTCCTGGGGTTTATTATGGATCCCCATTAGTTCCTGCCAAGGCAGCAGCTACTCTTCCTGGGGTTTATTATGGATCCCCATTAGTTCCTGCCAAGGCAGCAGCTACTCTTCCTGAGGTTTATTATGGATCCTCAGTAGTTCCTGCCAAGACAGCAGCTACTCTTCCTGGGGTTTATTATGGATCCCCATTAGTTCCTGCCAAGGCAGCAGCTACTCTTCCTGGGTTTATTATGGATCCCCATTAGTTCCTGCCAAGGCAGCAGCTACTCTTCCTGGGGTATATTATGGATCCTCATTAGTTCTTGTCAAGACAGCAGCTACTCTTCCTGGGGTTTATTATGGATCCTCATTAGTTCCTGTCAAGACAGCAGCTACTCTTCCTGGGGTTTATTATGGATCCTCATTAGTTCCTGCCAAGGCAGCGGCTACTCTTCCTGGGTTTTTTTATGGATCCCCATTAGTTCCTACCAAGGCAGCAGCTACTCTACCTGGGGTTTATTATGGATCCCCATTAGTTCCTGCCAAGGCAGCAGCTACTCTACCTGGGGTTTATTATGGATCCCCATTATTTCCTGCCAAGACAGCAGCTACTCTTCCTGGGGTTTATTATGGATCCCCATTAGTTCCTGCCAAGGCAGCAGCTACTCTTCCTGGGGTTTATTATGGATCTCCATTAGTTCCTGCCAAGACAGCAGCTACTCTTCCTGGGGTTTATTAAGGATCCTCATTAGTTCCTGACAAGGCAGCAGGTACTCTTCCTGGGGTTTATTATGGATCCCCATTAGTTCCTGACAAGGCAGCAGCTACTCTTCTTGGGGTCCAACAACATTAAGGCAGTTATATACAATAAAAATCATTACATGACATTACATTAAATAACACTTTTCACAACATGTGTACGCTGTCTGTGCCTGTGTTGAGGTGTCACTGAGGTTTCATCCAGAAGCGGCACTCCTTGTGGCCGGGGATTTTAATGCAGGCAAACTTAAATACGTCTTACCTCATTTCTACCAGCATGTCACGTGCAACCAGAGGAAATAAACTCTCACCTTTACTCCACACAGAGACGCATACAAAGCGCTCCCTCCATTTGGCAAATCTGACTATAATTCAAAAACTAAAGCAGGAAGTACCAGTGACTCACTCAATACAGAAGTGGTCAGATGAAGCGGATGCTAAGCTACAGGACTGTTTTGCTAGCACAGACTGGAATATGTTCCGGGATTCATTCAGGAGTATACGACCTCAGCCAGCAGCTTCATCACTAAGTGCATCGACGACGTTGTCCCCACAGTGACCGTACGTACATTTCCCAAACAGAAGCCATGGATTACAGGCAACATCCGCACCGAGCTAATGGCTAGAGCTGCCACTTTCAAGGAGCGGGACACTAATCCGGACGCTTGTAAAAAATCCCGCTATGCCCTCAGACGAACCATCAAACAGGCAAAGTGTCAATACAGGACTAAGATTGAATCCTACTACACCGGTTCTGACACTTGTCGGATGTGGCAGGGCTTGCAAACTATTACGGACTACAAAGGGAAACCCAGCTGCGAGCTGCCCAGTGATACGAGCCTTCCAGATGGGCTAAATGCCTTCGCTTCGAGGCAAGCAACACTGAAGCATGCATGAGTGCACCAGCTGTTCCGGACGACTGTGTGATCACGCTCTCCGTAGCCGATGTGAGCAAGACCTTTAAACAGGTCAACAGTCACAAGGCCGTGGGGCCAGATAGATTACCAGGACGTGCACTCAGAGCATGCACAGACCAACTGGCAAATGTCTTCACTGACATTTTCAACCTCTCCATGACAGAGTCTGTAATATCTACATGTGTCACCCAGGATTTAGTGCTGGTACCACTGCTGTGTTGAGGTGTCACGCAGGGTTCGGTACCAATGCAGTTCTCTTCACAGACATGTTATTACATATTATGTTTATGGTCTACAGTTCTAGAGAGAGTGACATCTAAATAAAGTTGTGTTTGTATTGTAGTGTTAATAAAGTTGTTTTTGTATTGTAGTGTTAATAAAGTTGTGTTTGTATTGTAGTGTTAATAAAGTTGTGTTTGTATTGTAGCATCGTAGAGAGAGGGAAATGTTAATAAAGTTGTGTTTGTATTGTAGAGTCGTAGAGAGAGGGATATGTTAATAAAGTTGTGTTTGTGTTGTAGAGTCGTAGAGAGAGGGAAATGTTAATAAAGTTGTGTTTGTATTGTAGAGTCGTAGAGAGAGGGAGATGTTAATAAAGTTGTGTTTGTATTGTAGAGTCGTAGAGAGAGGGAGATGCTAATAAAGTTGTGTTTGTGTTGTAGTGTTAATAAAGTTGTGTTTGTATTGTAGAGTCGTAGAGAGAGGGAGATTCAGCAGCAGGTGATGGTTCAGGATGAAGAGACTCTAGAACTCAAAGAAACATTCTCCTCCCTGCAACAGGAAGTGGAGGCCAAGACCAAGAAACTAAAAAAGGTAAAACACCACACTTAAAGCACGGTATTGTTTCTCATTAACTGTTGTTGAAGTGTCTCAATAAAAGCAAAGAAAAGTGATATACACACATATCACACGCACACACCACTAATCAAATCAAAATCAAATCAGATGTTATTGGTCACGTGATTAGCAGGTGTTATTGGTCATGTGATTAGCAGGTGTTATTGGTCACGTGATTAGCAGGTGTTATTGGTCACGTGATTAGCAGGTGTTATTGGTCATGTGATTAGCAGGTGTTATTGGTCACGTGATTAGCAGGTGTTATTGGTCACGTGATTAGCAGGTGTTATTGGTCATGTGATTAGCAGGTGTTATTGGTCACGTGATTAGCAGGTGTTATTGGTCACGTGATTAGCAGGTGTTATTGAGGGTGTAGCGAAGTGCTTCTAGCTCCGACAATAATAGCTAACAAATTACACAACATATACCCAACACACGCAAATCTAAGTAGGAATGAATTAAGAATACATACAGTTGAAGTCGGAAGTTTACATACATTTATGTTGGAGTCATTAAAACTTGTTTTTCAACCACTCCATAAATTTCTTGTGAACTATAGTTTTCGCAAGTCGGTTAGGACATCTACTTTGTGCATGACACAAGTAATTTTTCCAACAATTGTTTAAAGACAGATTATTTCACTTGTAATTCACTGTATCACAATTCCAGTGGGTCAGAAGTTTACATACACTAAGTTGACTGTGCCTTTAAACAGCTTGGAAAATTCCAGAAAATGATGTCAAGGCTTTAGTAGCTTCTGATAGGCTTATTGACATCATTTTAGTCAATTGGAGGTGTACCTGTGGATGTATTTCAAGGCCTACCTTCAAACTCAGTGCCTCTTTGCTTGACATCATGGGAAAATCAAAAGAAATCAGCCAAGACCTCAGAAAAAAAATATGGTAGAAACACGATGGGACCACGCAGCTGTCATACCGCTCAGAAAGGAGACGCGTTCTGTCTCCTAGAGATGAACGTACTTTGGTGAGAAAAGTGCAAATCAATCCAAGAACAACAGCAAAGGACCTTGTGAAGATGCTGGAAGAAACGGGTACAAAAGTATCTATATCCACAGTAAAACAAGTCCTATATCGACATAACCTGAAAGGCCGCTCAGAAAGGAAGAAGCCACTGTTCCAAAACCGCCATAAAAAAGCCAGACTATGGTTTGCAACTACACATGGGGACAAAGATCGTACTTTTTGGAGAAATGTCCTCTGGTCTGATGAAACAAATATAGCCAACTGTTTGGCCATAATGACCATCGTTATGTTTGGAGGGAAAAGGGGGAGGCTTGCAAACTGAAGAAAACCATCCCAACCGTGAAGCACGGGGGTGGCAGCATCATGTTGTGGGGGTGCTTTTCTGTAGGAGGGACTGGTGCACTTCACAAAATAGATGGCATCATGAGGCAGGAAAATGATGTGGATATATTGAAGCAGCATCTCAAGACATCAGTCAGGAACTTAAAGCTTGGTAGCAAATGGGTCTTCCAAATGAACAATGACCCAAAGCATACTTCCAAAGTCATGGCAAAATGGCTTAAGGACAACAAAGTCAAGGTATTGGAGTGGCCATCACAAAGCCCTGACCTCAATCCTATAGAACATTTGTGGGCAGAACTGAAAAAGCGTGTGTGAGCAAGGAGGCCTACAAACCTGACTCAGTTACACCAGCTCTGTCAGGAGGAATGGGCCAAAATTCACCCAACTTGTTGTGGGAAGCTTGTGGAAGGCTACCCGAAACGTTTGACTCAAGTTTAAACAATTTAAAGGCAATGCTACCAAATACTAATAGAGTGTATGTGAACTTCTGACGCACTGGGAATGTGATGAAAGAAATACAAGCTGAAATAAATCATTCTCTCTACTATTATTCTGACATTTCACATTCTTAAAATAAAGTGGTGATCCTAACTGACCTAAGACAGGCAATTGTTACTAGGATTAAATGTCAGGAATTGTTAAACTGAGTTTAAATGTATTTGGCTGAGGTGTATGTAAACTTCCGACTTCAACTGTACATATAGACGAGCGATGTCAGAGCGGAACGGACTAAGATACAGTAGAATAGTATAAAATACAGCATATACATATGAGATGAGCAATGCAAGAGTATGTTAACATTATTAAGTGACTAAGATACTGTAGAATAGCCAAGTAAAGCCCCGCCGGCCAAACCCTCCCCTAATCCGGTGCCGCCCTATGGGACTCCCGGTCACGACCGGTTGTGACACAGCCTTGGATCGAACCCCAGGCCGTAGTGACTCCGCAACCATGCGATGCAGTGCCTTAGACCGCTGCACCACACGGGAGTTGAATTCATTGGCTGATCATACCTAATGACAATGACGGATTCATATGATCCTTCCTTAACCCATAGAAAGTCCCACCCAGTTGACTACTTCAAAATGGTGAAAGTCCTCAATGGTGCTGCCCATGCTAAAACTGGCTTTTGGCCGCTAAAGGACTCTATCCATCTCTGTGGGATAACATCAGTTAGCTGTTAGCATGCTGGCTAAAGGTAATCACATCCCAGATATGACATCATACATCCTGACTGCGGGTCACATGACTACTGAATTTGAGATTAACATTCATCCATGAACCCTTACGCAAACCTGGCCCGTGTTCCGACACCGCACGATGACCTACGCCCTCTCTACTGGACCAATGAGAGGGTGGGAGACTGCTGGGGGAATGGACAGAGTTCTACTGTGTTGTAGCTCTATGCTAAGCTGCAGTGTGTCTGTTCTACTGTGTTGTAGCTGTATGCTAAGCTGCAGTGTGTCTGTTATACTGTGTTGTAGCTGTATGCTAAGCTGCAGTATGTCTGTTCTACGGTGTTGTAGCTCTATGCTAAGCTGCAGTGTGTCTGTTCTACGGTGTTGTAGCTCTATGCTAAGTTGCAGTGTGTCTGTTCTACGGTGTTGTAGCTCTATGCTAAGCTGCAGTGTGTCTGTTCTACGGTGTTGTAGCTCTATGCTAAGCTGCAGTGTGTCTGTTCTACGGTGTTGTAGCTCTATGCTAAGCTGCAGTGTGTCTGTTCTACGGTGTTGTAGCTCTATGCTAAGCTGCAGTGTGTGAAGGCTGAGATCCAGGACGTTAATGATGAGCACGTCAGGAGTCGACAGGAGCTGGAGCAGACGCAGAACGAACTCACCAGGGAACTCAAGTTCAAGTAAGTCACACACACACACACACACACACACACACACACACACACACACACACACACACACACACACACACACACACACACACACACACACACACACACACACACACACACACACACACAGTCTTGTACAGCTAACCTTGTGGGGACATACAATTCAGTCCCATTCAAAATCCAATTTTCCCTAACCCCTAACCCTAAACCTAACCCTAATCCTAACCCGTACTCTTACCCTAACCCTAACCCAAAAACCTAAACTTTATCCTAACCCTAGCTCCTAACCCTAACCCTACAACTAACCCTAGCTCCTAACCTTAATATTTAACTTAATTCTAACCCTAACACTAATTCTAACCTTAACCCTAAACCCCCTAGAAATAGCATTTGACCTTGTGGGGACTAACAAAATGTCCCCAGTTGGTCAATTTTTACTTTGTTTACTATGTGTGCAAGAGTGTGCATGTGTGCATGTGTGTATGTGTGTATATTAATGTGTGTGTGTGTGTATGTGTTTATATTAATGTGTGTGTGCGTGTATGTATTAATGCATATTAATGTGTGTGTGTGTATATTAATGTGTGTGTGTATGTGTGTATATTAATGTGTGTGTGCGTGTGTATATTAATGTGTGTGTGTGTGTAGGTATCTGATCATAGAGAACTTCATTCCTCCGGAGGAGAAGAATAAGATCATGAACAGACTGACCTTTGACCCTGAGGAGGACCAGTGGAAGTTCACACCCCTCGTCCCTGCAGAGAGGTCAGGGTGGGTGTGTGCTACTGTGTTTGTCTGTGGCTGTATCTGTATCTGTATCTGTGTCTGTGTATCTGAGTCTCTCTATGTATCTGTGTCTCTCTGTGTATCTGTGTCTCTCTGTCTCTCTGTGTCTTTGTGTGTCTGTATCTGTGTCTCTCTGTGTCTCTCTGTATCTGTGTCTCACGCTTAAAAAGCCTTGGAGATTAGATATTTGGCTGTCAGTCTAGTACACAGTCTGTACTGTCTCAGCCATGTACACAGTCTGTACTGTCTCGGCCATGTACACAGTCTGTACTGTCTCGGCCATGTACACAGTCTGTACACAGTCAAAGCAGCTAGCAAGGTACTGCTCTGTTTCAGCTGGTATGGTCAGTCTAGCTGTATGGAGAAGGTACTGCTCTGTTTCAGCTGGTCTGGTCAGTCTAGCTGTATGGTGAAGGTACTGCTCTGTTTCAGCTGGTCTGGTCAGTCTAGCTGTATGGAGAAGGTACTGCTCTGTTTCAGCTGGTCTGGTCAGTCTAGCTGTATGGAGAAGGAGGTGCTTTCTGTATCTGTGTCCTTGTATTTGTGACCTCTGAAATGTTTGACTCTTTCTTGACTTTAATGTGATATGTGGATTTAAATAAAGTATTTCAAATTCTTTTCTCTCTGTCGCTCTGTCTCTCTCCCTCTCTCAGTCGGTTCAGCCGGATGAAGAAGAGGCCGGCTTCTGCAGTCGGATACAAACGACCAATCAGCCAGTACGCACGGGTCTCCTTAGCGATGGGAGCCCACTCCAGATACCGGGTAAGTGTGTGTGAGATAGGGAGAGTGAAAATGCTCTGTAGTTATGTAATCCAATTCTTTAAAAAAAGCTGTGTGTGTGTGTGTGTGTGTGTGTGTGTGTGTGTGTGTGTGTGTGTAGGCTGAGAACATCATGTTCCTGGAGCTGGACATGACTCATCCCACCACTGTCTCTTTGGACCACCGGCCATCGGAGGTGGGGCCTAATTATAGCCCCTACCCGACAGGCAAGGAGCGAGCTGCACGTGTCCGCATGTCACGATCCTGGTGAGACATCTCCTCCAGATCACGTGTCTCTTAACCTGTCCTTGTGTGATGTCATATCCTGTCCCTGTGTGATGTAATATCTTCTTCCTGTTCCAGGTGTCAGACTCCGCGAGCCATCACTTCCTCCACCTCCACCGCTTCCCTGGCAACCCATTCTACAGCCACGCCCACTGCCACCCAGTGAAGAGCAGCCTACCTCACTACCTATCCCTCTTTCCCTCTACCTTCCATATCTCTCTCTCTCCCATATCTCTCTCTCTCCTTCTCCATATCTCTCCCTTCCATATCTCTCCCTTCCATATCTCTCTCTCCCTCCCATATCTCTCTCTCTCCTTCTCCATATCTCTCCCTTCCATATCTCTCCCTTCCATATCTCTCCCTTCCATATCTCTCTCTCCTTCTCCATCTCTCTCTCTCCTTCTCCATATCTCTCCCTCCCGTATCTCTCCCTCTCTCTCTCTCCTTCTCCATATCTCTCCCTCCCGTATCTCTCCCTCTCCATATCTCTCCCTTCCGTATCTCTCGCTCCTTCTCCATATCTCTCCCTCTATATCTCTCTCTCCTTCTCCATATCTCTCCCTTCCATATCTCTCTCTCCCTTCCATATATCTTTCTCCCGTCCATATCTCTCCCTCCATATCTCTCTCTCCTTCTCCATATCTCTCGCTTCCATATCTCTCTCTCCCTTCCATATCTCTTTCTCCCGTCCATATCTCTCCCTCCATATCTCTCTCTCCTTCTCCAATCTCTCCCTTCCATATCTCTCTCTCCCTTCCATATCTCTTTCTCCCGTCCATATCTCTCCCTCTCTCTTCCTACTTCTACACCTCTCCTTCCCTACAGACTATGAACACTGAACTAAAGAAACGAGACATAATGGCCTGTCTACCTACAGACTATGAACACTGAACTAAAGAAACGAGATGTTATGGCCTGTCTACCTACAGGCTATGAACACTGAACTAAAGAAACGAGATGTTATGGCCTGTCTACCTACAGGCTATGAACACTGAACTAAAGAAACGAGACATAATGGCCTGTCCTACCTACAGACTATGAACACTGAACTAAAGAAACGAGATGTTATGGCCTGTCTACCTACAGACTATGAACACTGAACTAAAGAAACGAGACATAATGGCCTGTCTACCTACAGACTATGAACACTGAACTAAAGAAACGAGACATAATGGCCTGTCTACCTACAGACTATGAACACTGAACTAAAGAAACGAGATGTTATGGCCTGTCTACCTACAGACTATGAACACTGAACTAAAGAAACGAGACATAATGGCCTGTCTACCTACAGACTATGAACACTGAACTAAAGAAACGAGATGTTATGGCCTGTCTACCTACAGACTATGAACACTGAACTAAAGAAACGAGATGTTATGGCCTGTCTACCTACAGACTATGAACACTGAACTAAAGAAACAAGATGTTATGGCCTGTCTACCTACAGACTATGAACACTGAACTAAAGATACGAGCCGATCGATGGTAATAGTAGTTTCTCCTCTGATTTCAATAATCAAGGATCAGGTTCGTGTTCTGAACTCTCAAGGAATCGCTGCCGCATACCGGATCAAAGTGAGATGGAGGAACTCCTGAAACTTTTGTTGGCTCAGAGAAATGCTGATGCCTACTTCAAACATCATTGTTCCGCGAGCGTCTCATTGGAATGGATGTTGCTGAGGTCCACAACATGGGTCAGTGGTGAGTTATTGGTGTGGAACTAATGTGTTCTGAGCATCTTTTCAGCTAAGTTGACTAAAACTGAGAGATCGGGTGAGAGGGGGATGGAGGTATGGCAATGTGGGGAGAGAGGGAGAAGTGGGGTGGATGTGGTTGCAGCTATGTGGGGTGAGGGCATGCCATGTGTTTTTATTGGCATATGTGTATGTCAGTGGAGGCTCCTCAGAGGAGGGGGAGGACCATCCTCCTCAGTGAATTTCATATATATATATAAAAATATATAGAAGTATTCCAGTTGCTTCAACAGCAACTTCTTGGGTAGTACCATGGTGTAGCCGGAGGACAGCTAGCTTCCATCCTCCTCTGGGTACATTGACTACAATACAAAACCTAGGAGGCTCATGGTTCTCACCCCCTTCCATAGACTTACACAGTAATTATGACAACTTGCAGAGGACGTCTTCCAACCTATCAAGAGCTCTTGCAGCTTGAACTGACATGTTGGATGGCTCGAGTTTGAAGTGGAGGGAGTACAGGGCTTAGCATGTCTCTCAAGGAGGCTAAAAATAGATTTTGGCTTGGAAAAGTTTAACATTTTCAGAAGGAGTCAGGTAATTGGTTAAGGGAGGAGGATTGGAGAGAAAGAGAGAGGAGGTTGAAAACACTGAGGCAGAGGATGGGTTTGAGTCTAGTAATAACAAGGGAGAGAGTATGTCGAGGAAGATTGGTGTCAAGTTCAAACAGAGTGATGGCAGTTTGAGTTCTGGAGGTGAAATGGAAGGGGTAGAAGGTGTTGTGAGGAGCTCTGCAACGCAGATCCGGTGGGGAGCGTGGTGAAACAGAGGTGACAGTCTGTTCTTTTGAGCTTTGTTTCATAGTCTTTACCTGACAAAGTCATGTAAGGATATATGAGTTATGCTGTTACATTTTTTTTGTGCCAAATACACTGTAGTGTTATAGGTGTCACGTTTATGGGCATGTAGCAGCAGTATGTAGGAGGGTCATTAGTAAGATGGCGCCGGAGAAGAAGGCAGACGTTTTACGTGCATACCGATTTAAAAAGAATATATATATATATATATATTTGCGTCGTTTGTAACTTATTTTGTACGTAATGTTGCCGATACCGTCTCTTATGACCGAAAATAACTTCTGGACATCAGGACTGCGATTACTCACCACGGACTGGCAGAGTCCTTTTTTTCCTTTAATGAGTCAGACGAGGCCGACGCAAACGATACACTGCTTTCTCAGGAACAGGCCCAGATCCCTGTGATTTGCGTGAAGAGGAGGCGGTGAAAAAGGGGCCGGAGGGCGGGCTGCCTTCTGAGAATTCGTAGACGATTGAATAAACCTCTACTTCCTTCCATTCTGCAACGTGCAATCTGTGGACAATAAAATAGATGACCTACGCGGAAGATTAAACTACCAACGGGACATTCAAAACTGTAATATCTTATGCTTCACGGTGACGTGGCTGAACGACGACATTATCAACATACAGCTGGCTGGCTATACTCTGCACCGGCAGGATAGAACAGCGGCGTCTGGTAAGACAAGGGATGGCGGACTATCTATTTTTGTAAATAACAGCTGGTGCACGATATCTAAGGAAGACTTGAGCTATTGCTCACCTGAGGTAGAGTATCTCATGATAAACTGTAGACCACACAACCTACCTAAAGAGTTTTCATCTGTATTTTTCGTAGCTGTTTACATACCACCACAGTCACGGGCTGGCACTAAGACAGCATTGAGCTGTATTCCGCCATAAACGCTCACCCAGAGGCGGCGCTCCTGGTAGCCTGGGACTTTAATGCAGGGAATCTTAAATTAGTTTTACCAAATTTCCATCAGCATGTTAAATGTGCAACCAGAGTGAAAAGAAATCTGGACCACCTTTACTCCACACACAGAGACACATACAAAGCTCTCCCTCACCCTCCCATTTGGCAAATCTGACCATAATTCTATCCTCCTGATTCCTGCTTACGAGCAAAAATTAAAGCAGGAAGCACCAGTGAATCGGTCAATAAAGAAGTGGTCAGATGAAGCAGATGCTAAACTACAGGACTGTTTTGCTAGCACAGACTGGAATATGTTCTGGGATTCTCCTGGTGGCATTGAGGAGTACACCACATCAGTCACTGGCTTTATCAATAAGTACAGCGAGGACATCGTCCCCACAGTGACCGTACGTACATACCCCAACCAGAAGCCATGGATTACAGGCAACATCTAAAGGCTAGAGCTGCCGCTTACAAGGAGCGGGACTCTAATTCGGAAGCTTATAAGAAATCTCCCTATGCCCTCCGACGAACCATCACACAGGCAAAGCATCAATACAGGACTAAGATCGAATCGTACTACACCGGCTCTGACGCTAGTCGGATGTGGCAGGGCTTGCAAACCATTACAGACTACAAAGGGAAGCACAGCCGAGAGCTGCCCAGTGACACGAGCCTACCAGGCAAGCTAAACTACTTCTATGCTCGCTTCGAGGCAAATAACACTGAAACATGCATGAGAGCACCAGCTGTTCCGGAAAACTGTGTGATCACGCTTTCCGTAGCCGATGTGAGTAAGACCTTTAAACAGGTCAACATTCACAAGGCCTTAGAGCCAGATGGATTATCAGGACGTGTACTGCAAGCATGCGCTGACCAACTGGCAAGTGTCTTCACTGACATTTTCAACCTCTCCCTCTCTCCACTACCGACCCATAGCACTCACGTCTGTAGCCATGAAGTGCTTCGAAAGGCTGTTCATGGCTCACATCCATTATTCCAGAAACTCTAGACCCACTCCAAATTGCATACCTCCCCAGCAAATCCACAGATGATGCAATCTCTATTGCACTCCACATTGTCCTTTCCCACCTGGACAAAAGGAACACCTATGTGAGAATGCTATTCATTGACTACAGCTCAGCGTTCAACACCATAGTGCCCTCAAAGCTCATCACTAAGCTAAGTACCCTGGGACTAAACACCTCCCTATGCAACTGGATTCTGGACTTCCTGACGGGCCACCCCCAGGTGGTAAGGGTAGGTAACATCCGTAAGGGTAGGTAACATCCGCCACTCTGATCCTCAACACAGGGGCCACTCAGGGGTGCGTGCTCAGTCCCCTCCTGTACTCCCTGTTCACTCATGACTGCACGGCCAGTCACGACTCCAACACCATCATTAAGTTTGCAGATGACACAACAGTGGTAGGCCTGAACACCGACAACAGCGAGACAGCCTATAGGGCGGAGGTCATAGACCTGGCCGTGTGGTGCCAGGACAACAACCTCTCCCTCAACGTGATCAAGACAAAGGAGTTGATTGTGGACTACAGGAAAAGGAGGACCGAGCACGCCCCCATTCTCATCGACGGGGCTGCAGTGGAACAGGTTGAGAGCTTCAAGTTCCTTGGTGTCCACATCACCAACAAACTAACATGGTCCAAGCACACCAAGACAGTCGTGAAGAGGGCACAACAAAACCTATTCCCCCTCAGGAGACTGAAAAGATTTGGCATGGGTCCTCAGATCCTCAAAAGGTTCTCCAGCTGCACCATCGAGAGCATCCTGACTGGTTGCATCACTGCCTGGTATGCAACTGCTCGGCCTCCGACCACAAGGCACTACAGGGGGTAGTGCGAACGGCCCAGTACATCACTGGGGCCAAGCTTCCTGCCATCCAGGACCTCTATAACAGGCGGTGTCAGAGGAAGGCCCTAAAAATGGTCAAAGTCTCTAGCCACCCTAGTCATAGACTGGTCTCCCTGCTACCGCACGGCAAGCGGTACCGGAGCACCAAGTCTAGGTCCAAGAGGCTTCTAAACAGCTTCTACCCCCAAGCCATAAGACTCCTGAACACCTAATCAAATGGCCACCCAGACTATTTGCATTGCCCCCCCCCCCCCCCCCCTTTACACCACTGCTACTCTCTGTTGTTATCATCTATGCAGTCACTTTAATAACTCTACATGTACATATTACCTCAACTAACCGGTGCTCGTGCACACTGACTCTGTACCGGTACCCCCACCCCCCTGTATATAGTCTCGCTGTTGTTATTTTACTGCTGCTCTTTAATTACTTGTTACTTTTATTTTTTATACTTATCCGTATTTCTTAAAACTGCATTGTTGGTTAGGGGCTCGTAAGTAAGCATTTCACAGTAATGTCTACACCTGTTGTATTCAGCGTACGTGACTAATGAAATTTGATTTCATTTGATTTGAGCAGATTCCAAGATGTAGGAAGTGTGCAGACAGATGGATATGTGTATGGATACAGAGGAATGTGTAGTTTCAGTGAAAAAAGTTGTGTCAACTGTACGGGCTGTTGCTGGGGATCGGAAGAGTCCGGTGTGACAGAGGCAGGTTGAGGTGGCCAGGGTCAGAGTAGTACAGAATATGTGGTATGTTGAGGTGGCCAGGGTCAGAGTAGTACAGAAGATGTGGTATGCTGAGGCAGGTTGAGGTGGCCAGGGTCAGAGTAGTACAGAAGATGTGGTATGCTGAGGCAGGTTGAGGTGGCCAGGGTCAGAGTAGTACAGAAGATGTGGTATGCTGAGGCAGGTTGAGGTGGCCAGGGTCAGAGTAGTACAGAAGATGTGGTATGTTTCTTGTTTGCTTATGGCCTTATACAGCTGGTTGAGTGTGGTCTTAGTGCCAGCATCGGTTTGTGGTGGTAAATAATATGAATAATATGAATAATCCAGATGAGAACTCTCTTGGTAGATAGTGTGGTCTACAGCTTATCATAAGGTACTCTACCTCAGGCGAGCAATACCGCGAGACATCTTTAATATTAGACATTGCGCACCAGCAGTTATTGACAGATAAAATGACATCCCCACCCCTCGTCTTACCAGACGTAGCTGCTCTGTCCTGCCGATGCACGGAGAAGCCAGCAACCTCTAGATTATCCATGTTGTTGTTCAGCCACGTCTTGGTGCAACATAAAATATTACCGTTTTTAATGTCCCGTTGGTAGGAATAGTCTAAATCGTAGATCTCCAGTTTGTTTTACAATGATTGCACGTTGGCCAATAATACGGCTGATAATATTATTCTATAATGTAGAAAATAGTCAAAATAAAGAAAAGCCCTTGAATGAGTAGGTGTGTCCAAAGTTTTGACTGGTACTGTATGCTTCAGTAAGGTTGGCTTCTTAGCGTTTATATCAATGGTTATCAACTATACCGCAGAGATGGAACGTAGGTCACAGAAAATAGATGTTGTGGTGGCAGCTGCAGAGAAGTACACTGGGGTAGTAGATTTGACTTTAGAAGAGTTACAGGGTGTGTTGAGTGGTAGTGTCCCGTGCTTTCAGGTCGTTGGCCTGAGGGAGTATCAGATAGGGTTAAAGTAGTGGACTAAGGTCTGTCCTCTCTAGTGGACTAAGGTCTGTCCTCTCTAGTGGACTAAGTTCTTTCCTCTCTAGTGGACTAAGGCCTGTCCTCTCTAGTGGATTAAGGTCTGTCCTCTCTAGTGGACTAAGGTCTATCCTCTCTAGTGGATTAAGGTCTGTCCTCTCTAGTGGAGTAAGGTCTGTCCTCTCAGGTCGTTGGCCTGGGGTAGGATCAGATAGGGTTAAAGTAGGGTAATGAGGTGGTAGGTTTTAATGAGTGTAGTGTTAGTTAGTTAGTTAGTAGGGTAATGAGGAGGTGGGTTTTAATGAGTGTAGTGTTAGTTAGTTAGTTAGTAGGGTAATGAGGTGGTGGGTTTTAATGAGTGTAGTGTTAGTTAGTTAGTTAGTAGGGTAATGAGGTGGTGGGTTTTAATGAGTGTAGCGTTAGTTAGTAGGGTAATGAGGTGGTAGGTTTTAATGAGTGTAGTGTTAGTTAGTTAGTTAGTTAGTAGGGTAATGAGGTGGTGGGTTTTAATGAGTGTAGTGTTAGTTAGTTAGTTAGTTAGTAGGGTAATGAGGTGGTGGGTTTTAATGAGTGTAGTGTTAGTTAGTAGGGTAATGAGGTGGTAGGTTTTAATGAGTGTAGTGTTAGTTAGTTAGTTAGTAGGGTAATGAGGTGGTGGGTTTTAATGAGTGTAGTGTTAGTTAGTTAGTTAGTTAGTTAGTTAGTAGGGTAATGAGGTGGTGGGTTTTAATGAGTGTAGCGCTAGTTAGTAGGGTAATGAGGTGGTGGGTTTTAATGAGTGTAGTGTTAGTTAGTTAGTTAGTAGGGTAATGAGGTGGTGGGTTTTAATGAGTGTAGTGTTAGTTAGTTAGTTAGTTAGTTAGTAGGGTAATGAGGTGATGGGTTTTAATGAGTGTAGTGTTAGTTAGTTAGTTAGTTAGGTAATGAGGTGGTGGGTTTTAATGAGTGTAGTGTTAGTTAGTTAGTAGGGTAATGAGGTGGTGGGTTTTAATGAGTGTAGTGTTAGTTAGTTAGTTAGTAGGGTAATGAGGTGGTGGGTTTTAATGAGTGTAGTGTTAGTTAGTAGGGTAATGTGGTAGGTTTTAATGAGTGTAGGGTTAGTTAGTTAGTTAGTTAGTTAGTTAGTTAGTAGGGTAATGAGGTGGTGGGTTTTAATGAGTGTAGTGTTAGTTAGTTAGTAGGGTAATGAGGTGGTGGGTTTTAATGAGTGTAGTGTTAGTTAGTTAGTTAGTAGGGTAATGAGGTGGTGGGTTTTAATGAGTGTAGTGTTAGTTAGTAGGGTAATGAGGTGGTGGGTTTTAATGAGTGTAGTGTTAGTTAGTTAGTAGGGTAATGAGGTGGTGGGTTTTAATGAGTGTAGTGTTAGTTAGTTAGTTAGTTAGTAGGGTAATGAGGTGGTGGGTTTTAATGAGTGTAGTGTTAGTTTGTTAGTTAGTAGGGTAATGAGGTGGTGGGTTTTAATGAGTGTAGTGTTAGTTAGTAGGGTAATGAGGCGGTGGGTTTTAAAGAGTGTAGTGTTAGTTAGTTAGTTAGTTAGTTAGTAGGTTAATGAGGTGGTGGGTTTTAATGAGTGTAGCGTTAGTTAGTTAGTAGGGTAATGAGGTGGTTGGTTTTAATGCGTGTAGTGTTAGTTAGTTAGTTAGTAGGGTAATGAGGTTGTTGGTTTTAATGAGTGTAGAGTTAGTTAGTTAGTTAGTTAGTAGGGTAATGAGGTTGTGGGTTTTAATGAGTGTAGTGTTAGTTAGTAGGGTAATGAGGTGGTTGGTTTTAATGAGTGTAGTGTTAGTTAGTTAGTTAGGTAATGAGGTGGTAGGTTTTAATGAGTGTAGCGTTAGTTAGTTAGTTAGTAGGGTAATGAGGTGGTAGGTTTTAATGAGTGTAGTGTTAGTTAGTTAGTTAGTTAGTAGGGTAATGTGGTAGGTTTTAATGAGTGTAGGGTTAGTTAGTTAGTTAGTTAGTTAGTAGGGTAATGAGGTGGTTGGTTTTAATGAGTGTAGTGTTAGTTAGTTAGTTAGTAGGGTAATGAGGTTGTTGGTTTTAATGAGTGTAGAGTTAGTTAGTTAGTTAGTTAGTTAGTTAGTTAGTTAGTTAGTTAGTTAGTAGGGTAATGAGGTTGTGGGTTTTAATGAGTGTAGTGTTAGTTAGTAGGGTAATGAGGTGGTTGGTTTTAATGAGTGTAGTGTTAGTTAGTTAGTTAGTTAGGTAATGAGGTGGTAGGTTTTAATGAGTGTAGCGTTAGTTAGTTAGTAGGGTAATGAGGTGGTAGGTTTTAATGAGTGTAGTGTTAGTTAGTTAGTTAGTTAGTAGGGTAATGAGGTTGTTGGTTTTAATGAGTGTAGAGTTAGTTAGTTAGTTAGTAGGGTAATGAGGTGGTGGGTTTTAATGAGTGTAGTGTTAGTTAGTAGGGTAATGAGGTGGTGGGTTTTAATGAGTGTAGGTTTAGTTAGCAGGGTAATTAAAATATGTTTATTTTTTATTCCAATTTTCCCGTTTCCCTTTTTTCCATTTTGTATCACAAAGTGTAATGGATGTATACTATAGTTCAGTTGGTGGTGGTAACGCAGCATATTGGACGCCAACAACAGTTAAGTCCAACAAATAAGAAGAACTGACGTTGTGTCCACCCAATCAATGCTTCAGAGAATGAATCTGTACTGAAAGCATAAACTACAGCAAGCTACATTGCAGTGCATAAAATATGGTAAGTAGTTGACTCAGAGAGAGACAATAGTTGAACAGTTTTGAACGAATTCATATCCTCAGAAATGAAGGAGAAGCACGAGAGATCAGGAGAGCATTTTGTTGTATTTTTCACTTTCACTGAGCAAGTGAATGCAGCTACCAGGTCCAGTCCCTGTATTAAAGTGGTGTGGAATGGTTGGTGAGCTGGGGTCACTCCTACCAGGTCCCTGTATTAAAGTGGTGTGGAATGGTTGGTGAGCTGGGGTCACTCCTACCAGTTCCTGTATTAAAGTGGTGTGGAATGGTTGGTGAGCTGGGGTCACTCCTACCAGGTCCCTGTATTAACGTGGTATGGAATGGTTGGTGAGCTGGGGTCACTCCTACCAGTCCCTGTATTAAAGTGGTGTGGAATGGTTAGTGAGCTGGGGTCACTCCTACCAGTCCTTGTATTAAAGTGGTGTGGAATGGTTGGTGAGCTGGGGTCACTCCTACCAGGTCCCTGTATTAAAGTGGTGTGGAATGGTTGGTGAGCTGGGGTCACTCCTACCAGTTCCTGTATTAAAGTGGTGTGGAATGGTTGGTGAGCTGGGGTCACTCCTACCAGTTCCTGTATTAAAGTGGTGTGGAATGGTTGGTGAGCTGGGGTCACTCCTACCAGTTCCCTGTATTAAAGTGGTGTGGAATGGTTGGTGAGCTGGGGTCACTCCTACCAGTCCCTGTATTAAAGTGGTGTGGAATGGTTGGTGAGCTGGGGTCACTCCTACCAGGTCCTGTATTAAAGTGGTGTGGAATGGTTGGTGAGCTGGGGTCACTCCTACCAGGTCCCTGTATTAAAGTGGTGTGGAATGGTTGGTGAGCTGGGGTCACTCCTACCAGTTCCTGTATTAAAGTGGTGTGGAATGGTTGGTGAGCTGGGGTCACTCCTACCAGTCCCTGTATTAAAGTGGTGTGGAATGGTTAGTGAGCTGGGGTCACTCCTACCAGTTCCTGTATTAAAGTGGTGTGGAATGGTTGGTGAGCTGGGGTCACTCCTACCAGTCCCTGTATTAAAGTGGTGTGGAATGGTTGGTGAGCTGGGGTCACTCCTACCAGGTCCCTGTATTAACGTGGTGTGGAATGGTTGGTGAGCTGGGGTCACTCCTACCAGTCCCTGTATTAAAGTGGTGTGGAATGGTTAGTGAGCTGGGGTCACTCCTACCAGTCCCTGTATTAAAGTGGTGTGGAATGGTTAGTGAGCTGGGGTCCCTCCTACCAGTCCCTGTATTAAAGTGGTGTGGAATGGTTGGTGAGCAGGGGTCACTCCTACCAGGTCCAGTATTGGCCATCACAGTTACAGCTTCCAAGGCTACAAGGAAGAGCAGAAGGTGTCTTCTGACCCGGTAGAGACATTTTCACAATTGCTCACAGAGTTGGAGTCACAGCGGCCTGAGACCCCAAGGACTGTGAAGTACTGAAAGAGAATTGAAGACTGTTCTGTACAACAGGGTTTTCCAGCATCTCCATTGAGAGAAATCTGTGCATCCAGCAGGAGCAGAGGACACACTGGAAAACAGAGGTCCCAGGTCAGGGATCCCTTCTCTGTAGCCAATAGGAGAAGAGTGGCAGGGCTAGGTTGACATAGTTAAATAAAGGGAAAATACTTATACACGAATGATTCCACATCATTTAACCTTTAAAGGGGAAATCTGCTTTTTCTATATAATGTTTTTTACTTATAAATTGATATGTAACCATTGATTCTTGAAGAATATAACTAGTTCAACTGTTGTACCACATCAGAACCCAAAATATAAGCTTTGTTTTACTCCTTTTTTAAACATTGTAAATGTAAACAATCACTATATAGCCTCAAAACATTTGTTCAAACTATCATTTTGATATCATGGATGGTTAGTCCTTGAATCCATAGCACTGTCTATGAATTTGAGAGTGGTTACATTTCTTCAGGCTTTTTAGCTTTTTACCAAAACATAGGTAAAGGCCACTTTGTTATTGTTTCAGCAAGCAGCATACCACCCTGCATATCACTGCTGGCTTGTTTCTGAAGCTAAGCAGGGTTGGTCCTGGTCAGTCCCTGGATGGGACACCAGATGCTGCTGGAAGTGGTGTTGGAGGGCCAGTAGGAGGCACTCTTTCCTCTGGTCTAAAAAATATCTCAATGCCCCAGGGCAGTGATTGGGGACACTGCCCTGTGTAGGGTGCTGTCTTTTGAATGGGACGTTAAACAGGTGTCCTGACTCTCTGAGGTCATTAAAGATTCCATGGCACTTATCGTAAGAGTATGTTGTAAACCCTGGCTAAATTCCCAATCTGGCCCTCAAACCATTACTGTCACCTAATAATCCCCAGTTTACGATTGGCTCATTCACCCCCCTCAGTCAACTTACCTGGTAAAATAATGGATAAATAAAACTGCTGATTGCCCCATTAACCTCTCACTGTGCCTGTCTATCCCCTTAATGTATTAAGCAGAATAAACCCCATTACAATTATCCGTATGTCGACAGGCAGCCAAACAGGCGAGCCAGGTGATGTAGATCCATCATGGCGTCCTGGGGATCCGAGGTGATGCAGTTGCGTTATGACGCAGGTCAAAAGCTGCCGCTGGGGGACGCGCCGGGGCGGACGGCTGAGCTGTGGTTGGTTGGTTCGGGCAGCAGCTCGTCGTTACTAACAAGCTGTAGCAACGCTGTAGCAACGCAGTAGTATCGACCGGACAGGCTCAGAACAGCACGATTCTTCAAACCTAGAGAGTGAGTAACTGTCACTAACTATTATCACTACGATGTATACTATTTAAAAGCGGACTTTATGACAACTAACGTAAATTTAGTTTTTATAGTTAGGTAGTCAGGTAGACATTCCCGAATGCCACCACATCAACCACATTCGTGTCCCATTCGGCGCGGCTCCGTGTGGGTGTGTGAGAGAGAGAAATTACTGGAGGCCTCCAGAAGGGGTTGGATATAAACGGCATCCTTAAATAACAGTATAGTTGAATTGTGCTGGACCGGTTGGCCAGACCGGGCTAGACCGACCGTTATGTATAGCTAACGTTAGCTGTATCACTAGGCTCGCATCTACGTACTGTAGGCTAGCAGTTGAGCTAGCTCAGTTAGCTCAGCTCATTGGCTCTGCAGCAAGTCTTCAGCAGCTTAAATCAAGCCCTACGCAGCAACTCTCATTTGTGCTAAAAGAGCCACTGACTACTAGGTAGTCACATTGTTATCGTTGTAACTAGATAGTGTTTGACTGTTGTCCTCGGATGATGAACAAGTCCTTTATCGATTTAGACGTTACGATGTTATTATCAAGTAGTTAACTGATAGTTTTCACATAGCTATCGTGTCGCAGTGAAACCAACTTTCCCCCGTCAACAAGCACGCAGTAGCGGTCTGTCATGAGTGACATGCCTACACATTATCCGTCCTGAGTGACATGCCTACACATTATCCGTCCTGAGTGACATGCCTACACATTTTCCGTCCTAGGAGCTTCTGACCAGGCGTTTATCAGTAACACACATATCACCATGGCGCCTGAAATTTATGTCGAAAAAATATATCCTGCAATTCTACACCGTTTCTTAACAGGGGGAATGGAGTTTTCTGAACAGAACACACCTATTTTTCTTCGGTTTTGCCACAATAAATTATATAACTGTTTTAATGACTAGATCACTAATCCCTGAAAATACATTCCCCAATAATGAATTGACAGGTTTGAAACGCTACCAACTCTGTGAGTCTCACAAACATCCCGCCCCCTTCCCTGATAATCCCTCCCACAGTGATTGATTGACTCACAATGATCGAGGATTTTTATTTTATTTATTTTACCTTTTATTTAACTAGGCAAGTCAGTTAAAGAACAAATTCTTATTTTTCAATGACGGCCTAGGAACAGTGAGTTAACTGCCTTGTTCAGGGGCAGAGTGACAGATTTTTACCTTGTCAGCTTGGGGATTCAATCTTGCAACCTTTTGGTTTCAAGTCCAACGCTCTAACCACTAGGCTACCTGCCGCATGATAATGAGGAAATTAAATAAAACAAATTGAGGATTAATATTGTTTTAGCCAATAAGGATTTCCATTTTATACTTGGTAGATTAAGAAAAAACATTTTTAAAGTGCACATTGCATTTTCATATTTTTGTCGCAAATAATGTGATCACAATAATGTAGTACAAATACAAATGTGAACTTTGATTTAATCTTTTAGCAATTGTATTTCTTAATATGGCAGTGTTCTCTGGAAGGCCAGTGAACAAGAACTGTCAACTTGAAAATGCAAGCTGGAGTTTTTCCATTTAAATGTGTTCATTGATTATGTTCACATAAAAAATTATGTTTCAAACAAATTATTAATGTATCATGATCAAATTATTAATGTATCATGATCAAATTATTAATGTATCATGATCAAATTAGATTTTTTTGGCCAGCTATATATATATATATATCCATATACAAATAAACCTACCATTAAAATTATAGACTGATAATTTCTTTGTCAGTGGGCAAACATACAAAATCAGCAGGGGATCAAATACTTTTTCCCCCCACTGTATATACAGTGGGGAGAACAAGTATTTGATACACTGCCGATTTTGCAGGTTTTCCTACTTACAAAGCATGTAGAGGTCTGTCATTTTTATCATAGGTACACTTCAACTGTGAGAGACGGAATCTAAAACAAAAATCCAGAAAATCACATTGTATGATTTTTAAATAATTAATTTGCATTTTATTGCATGACATAAGTATTTGATCACCTACCAACCAGTAAGAATTCCGGCTCTCACAGACCTGTTAGTTTTTCTTTAAGAAGCCCTCCTGTTCTCCACTCATTACCTGTATTAACTGCACCTGTTTGAACTCGTTACCTGTATAAAAGACACCTGTCCACACACTCAATCAAACAGATTCCAACCTCTCCACAATGGCCAAGACCAGAGAGCTGTGTAAGGACATCAGGGATAAAATTGTAGACCTGCACAAGGCTGGGATGGGCTACAGGACAATAGGCAAGCAGCTTGGTGAGAAGGACACAACTGTTGGCGCAATTATTAGAAAATGGAAGAAGTTCAAGATGACGGTCAATCACCCTCGGTCTGGGGCTCCATGCAAGATTTCACCTCGTGGGGCATCAATGATCATGAGGAAGGTGAGGGATCAGCCCAGAACTACACGGCAGGACCTGGTCAATGACCTGAAGAGAGCTGGGACCACAGTCTCAAAGAAAACCATTAGTAACACACTACGCCGTCATGGATTAAAATCCTGCAGCGCACGCAAGGTCCCCCTGCTTAAGCCAGTGCATGTCCAGGCCCGTCTGAAGTTTGCCAATGACCATCTGGATGATCCAGAGGAGGAATGGGAGAAGGTCATGTGGTCTGATGAGACAAAAATAGAGCTTTTTGGTCTAACTCCACTCGCCGTGTTTGGAGGAAGAAGAAGTATGAGTACAACCCCAAGAACACCATCCCAACCGTGAAGCATGGAGGTGGAAACATCATTCTTTGGGGATGCTTTTCTGCAAAGGGGACAGGACGACTGCACCGTATTGAGGGGAGGATGGATGGGGCCATGTATCGCGAGACAACGACACGACGACACGAAGCACACAGCCATGGCAACTAAGGAGTGGCTCCGTAAGAAGCATCTCAAGGTCCTGGAGTGGCCTAGCCAGTCTCCAGACCTGAACCCAATAGAAAATCTTTGGAGGGAGCTGAAAGTCCGTATTGCCCAGCGACAGCCCCGAAACCTGAAGGATCTGGAGAAGATCTGTAGGGAGGAGTGGGCCAAAATCCCTGCTGCAGTGTGTGCAAACCTAGTCAAGAACTACAGGAAACGTATGATCTCTGTAATTGCAAACAAAGGTTTCTGTACCAAATATTATGTTCTGCTTTTCTGATGTATCAAATACTTATGTCATGCAATAAAATGCAAATTAATTACTTAAAAATCATACAATGTGATTTTCTGGATTTTTGTTTTAGATTCCGCCTCTCATAGTTGAAGTGTACCTATGATAAAAATTACAGACCTCTACATGCTTTGTAAGTAGGAAAACCTGCAAAATCGGCAGTGTATCAAATACTTGTTCTCCCCACTGTATATCCATATATTGCGACCCCAACAATGCAGTAATCACTAACAATGTAATACTAGAAAAAACAAGGTAGATAAGAACACTAAGTAATCGTACTATATACAGGGTCAGTTCAGTACCATATTAACAATGTACAGGGATACTGGAGTGATGGAGGTAGATATGTATAGGGGGAAGGTGACTATATACAGGGTCAGTTCAGTACCATATTAACAATGTACAGGGATACTGGAGTGATGGAGGTAGATATGTATAGGGGGAAGGTGACTATATACAGGGTCAGTTCAGTACCATATTAACAATGTACAGGGATACTGGAGTGATGGAGGTAGATATGTATAGGGGTAAGGTGACTATATACAGGGTCAGTTCAGTACCATATTAACAATGTACAGGGATACTGGAGTGATGGAGGTAGATAATGTATAGGGTTAAGGTGACTATATACAGGGTCAGTACCATATTAACAATGTACAGGGATACTGGAGTGATGGAGGTAGATATGTATAGGGGTAAGGTGACTATATACAGGGTCAGTACCATATTAACAATGTACAGGGATACTGGAGTGATGGAGGTAGATATGTATAGGGGGAAGGTGACTATATACAGGGTCAGTACCATATTAACAATGTGCAGGGATACTGGAGTGATGGAGGTAGATATGTATAGGGTTAAGGTGACTATATACAGGGTCAGTACCATATTAACAATGTACAGGGATACTGGAGTGATGGAGGTAGATATGTATAGGGGGAAGGTGACTATATACAGGGTCAGTACCATATTAACAATGTACAGGGATACTGGAGTGATGGAGGTAGATATGTATAGGGGGAAGGTGACTATATACAGGGCCAGTACCATATTAACAATGTACAGGGATACTGGAGTGATGGAGGTACATATGTATAGGGATAATCATACTATATACAGGGTCAGTACCATATTAACAATGTGCAGGGATACTGGAGTGATGGAGGTAGATATGTATAGGGATAATCATACTATATACAGGGTCAGTACCATATTAACAATGTGCAGGGATACTGGAGTGATGGAGGTAGATATGTATAGGGATAATCATACTATATACAGGGTCAGTACCATATTAACAATGTGCAGGGATACTGGAGTGATGGAGGTAGATATGTATAGGGATAATCATACTATATACAGGGTCAGTACCATATTAACAATGTACAGGGATACTGGAGTGATGGAGGTAGATATGTATAGGGTTAAGGTGACTATATACAGGGTCAGTACCATATTAACAATGTACAGGGATACTGGAGTGATGGAGGTAGATATGTATAGGGTTAAGGTGACTATATACAGGGTCAGTACCATATTAACAATGTACAGGGATACTGGAGTGATGGAGGTAGATATGTATAGGGGGAAGGTGACTATATACAGGGTCAGTACCATATTAACAATGTACAGGGATACTGGAGTGATGGAGGTAGATATGTATAGGGGGAAGGTGACTATATACAGGGCCAGTACCATATTAACAATGTACAGGGATACTGGAGTGATGGAGGTACATATGTATAGGGATAATCATACTATATACAGGGTCAGTACCATATTAACAATGTGCAGGGATACTGGAGTGATGGAGGTAGATATGTATAGGGATAATCATACTATATACAGGGTCAGTACCATATTAACAATGTGCAGGGATACTGGAGTGATGGAGGTAGATATGTATAGGGATAATCATACTATATACAGGGTCAGTACCATATTAACAATGTGCAGGGATACTGGAGTGATGGAGGTAGATATGTATAGGGATAATCATACTATATACAGGGTCAGTACCATATTAACAATGTACAGGGATACTGGAGTGATGGAGGTAGATATGTATAGGGTTAAGGTGACTATATACAGGGTCAGTACCATATTAACAATGTACAGGGATACTGGAGTGATGGAGGTAGATATGTATAGGGTTAAGGTGACTATATACAGGGTCAGTACCATATTAACAATGTACAGGGATACTGGAGTGATGGAGGTAGATATGTATAGGGATAATCATACTATATACAGGGTCAGTACCATATTAACAATGTGCAGGGATACTGGAGTGATGGAGGTAGATATGTATAGGGATAATCATACTATATACAGGGTCAGTACCATATTAACAATGTGCAGGGATACTGGAGTGATGGAGGTAGATATGTATAGGGGTAAGGTGACTATATACAGGATCAGTACCATATTAACAATGTACAGGGATACTGGAGTGATGGAGGTATATATGTGTAGGGGGAAGGAGACAGGGATACTGGAGTGATGGAGGTAGATATGTATAGGGGGAAGGAGACAGGGATACTGGAGTGATGGAGGTAGATATGTATAGGGGGAAGGAGACAGGGATACTGGAGTGATGGAGGTAGATATGTATAGGGGGAAGGTGACAGGGATACTGGAGTGATGGAGGTAGATATGTATAGGGGGAAGGAGACAGGGATACTGGAGTGATGGAGGTAGATATGTATAGGGGGAAGGAGACAGGGATACTGGAGTGATGGAGGTAGATATGTATAGGGGGAAGGGGACAGGGATACTGGAGTGATGGAGGTAGATATGTACAGGGGTAAGGGGACAGGGATACTGGAGTGATGGAGGTAGATATGTATAGGGGGAAGGGGACAGGGATACTGGAGTGATGGAGGTAGATATGTATAGGGGGAAGGAGACAGGGATACTGGAGTGATGGAGGTAGATATGTATAGGGGGAAGGAGACAGAGATACTGGAGTGATGGAGGTAGATATGTATAGGGGGAAGGAGACAGGGATACTGGAGTGATGGAGGTAGATATGTATAGGGGGAAGGAGACAGGGATACTGGAGTGATAGAGGTAGATATGTATAGGGGGAAGGAGACAGGGATACTGGAGTGATGAGGTAGATATGTATAGTGATGGAGGTAGATATGTATAGGGGGAAGGAGACAGGGATACTGGAGTGATGGAGGTAGATATGTATAGTGATGGAGGTAGATATGTATAGGGGGAAGGAGACAGGGATACTGGAGTGATGGAGGTAGATATGTATAGGGGTAAGGGGACAGGGATACTGGAGTGATGGAGGTAGATATGTATAGGGGTAAGGAGACAGGGATACTGGAGTGATGGAGGTATATATGTATAGGGGGAAGGAGACAGAGATACTGGAGTGATGGAGGTAGATATGTATAGTGATGGAGGTAGATATGTATAGGGGGAAGGTGACAGGGATACTGGAGTGATGAGGTAGATATGTATAGGGGGAAGGTGACAGGGATACTGGAGTGATGGAGGTAGATATGTATAGGGGGAAGGGGACAGGGATACTGGAGTGATGGAGGTAGATATGTATAGGGGGAAGGAGACAGGGATACTGGAGTGATGGAGGTAGATATGTATAGGGGGAAGGTGACAGGGATACTGGAGTGATGGAGGTAGATATGTATAGGGGGATGGAGACAGGGATACTGGAGTGATGGAGGTAGATATGTATAGGGGAAGGAGACAGGGATACTGGAGTGATGGAGGTAGATATGTAAAGGGGGAAGGGGACAGGGATACTGGAGTGATGGAGGTAGATATGTATAGGGGGAAGGTACCAGGGATACTGGAGTGATGGAGGTAGATATGTATAGGGGGAAGGAGACAGGGATACTGGAGTGATGGAGGTATATATGTATAGGGGGAAGGTGACAGGGATACTGGAGTGATGGAGGTAGATATGTATAGGGGGAAGGAGACAGGGATACTGGAGTGATGGAGGTAGATATATGTATAGGGGGAAGGTGACAGGGATACTGGAGTGATGGAGGTAGATATGTATAGGGGGAAGGAGACAGGGATACTGGAGTGATGGAGGTAGATATGTATAGGGGGAAGGTGACAGGGATACTGGAGTGATGGAGGTAGATATGTATAGGGGGAAGGTGACAGGGATACTGGAGTGATGGAGGTAGATATGTATAGGGGGAAGGTGACAGGGATACTGGAGTGATGGAGGTAGATATGTATAGGGGGAAGGAGACAGGGATACTGGAGCGATGGACATAGATATGTATAGGGGGAAGGAGACAGGGATACTGGAGTGATGGAGGTAGATATGTATAGGGGGAAGGAGACAGGGATACTGGAGTGATGGAGGTAGATATGTATAGGGGGAAGGGGACAGGGATACTGGAGTGATGGAGGTAGATATGTACAGGGGTAAGGGGACAGGGATACTGGAGTGATGGAGGTAGATATGTATAGGGGGAAGGAGACAGGGATACTGGAGTGATGGAGGTAGATATGTATAGGGGGAAGGAGACAGGGATACTGGAGTGATGGAGGTAGATATGTATAGGGGGAAGGAGACAGGGATACTGGAGTGATAGAGGTAGATATGTATAGGGGGAAGGGGACAGGGATACTGGAGTGATGGAGGTAGATATGTATAGGGGGAAGGAGACAGGGATACTGGAGTGATGGAGGTAGATATGTATAGTGATGGAGGTAGATATGTATAGGGGGAAGGAGACAGGGATACTGGAGTGATGGAGGTAGATATGTATAGTGATGGAGGTAGATATGTATAGGGGGAAGGAGACAGGGATACTGGAGTGATGGAGGTAGATATGTATAGTGATGGAGGTAGATATGTATAGGGGGAAGGAGACAGGGATACTGGAGTGATGGAGGTAGATATGTATAGGGGGAAGGGGACAGGGATACTGGAGTGATGGAGGTAGATATGTATAGGGGTAAGGGGACAGGGATACTGGAGTGATGGAGGTAGATATGTATAGGGGGAAGGAGACAGGGATACTGGAGTGATGGAGGTATATATGTATAGGGGGGAAGGAGACAGAGATACTGGAGTGATGGAGGTAGATATGTATAGTGATGGAGGTAGATATGTATAGGGGGAAGGTGACAGGGATACTGGAGTGATGAGGTAGATATGTATAGGGGGAAGGTGACAGGGATACTGGAGTGATGGAGGTAGATATGTATAGGGGGAAGGGGACAGGGATACTGGAGTGATGGAGGTAGATATGTATAGGGGGAAGGAGACAGGGATACTGGAGTGATGGAGGTAGATATGTATAGGGGGACGGTGACAGGGATACTGGAGTGATGGAGGTAGATATGTATAGGGGGATGGAGACAGGGATACTGGAGTGATGGAGGTAGATATGTATAGGGGGAAGGAGACAGGGATACTGGAGTGATGGAGGTAGATATGTATAGGGGGAAGGAGACAGGGATACTGGAGTGATGGAGGTAGATATGTATAGGGGGAAGGAGACAGGGATACTGGAGTGATGGAGGTAGATATGTATAGGGGGACGGTGACAGGGATACTGGAGTGATGGAGGTAGATATGTATAGGGGGATGGAGACAGGGATACTGGAGTGATGGAGGTAGATATGTATAGGGGGAAGGAGACAGGGATACTGGAGTGATGGAGGTAGATATGTATAGGGGGAAGGAGACAGGGATACTGGAGTGATGGAGGTAGATATGTATAGGGGGAAGGAGACAGGGATACTGGAGTGATGGAGGTAGATATGTATAGGGGGAAGGTGACAGGGATACTGGAGTGATGGAGGTAGATATGTATAGGGGGATGGAGACAGGGATACTGGAGTGATGGAGGTAGATATGTATAGGGGGAAGGAGACAGGGATACTGGAGTGATGGAGGTAGATATGTATAGGGGGAAGGGGACAGGGATACTGGAGTGATGGAGGTAGATATGTATAGGGGGAAGGTACCAGGGATACTGGAGTGATGGAGGTAGATATGTATAGGGGGAAGGAGACAGGGATACTGGAGTGATGGAGGTATATATGTATAGGGGGAAGGTGACAGGGATACTGGAGTGATGGAGGTAGATATGTATAGGGGGAAGGAGACAGGGATACTGGAGTGATGGAGGTAGATATATGTATAGGGGGAAGGTGACAGGGATACTGGAGTGATGGAGGTAGATATGTATAGGGGGAAGGAGACAGGGATACTGGAGTGATGGAGGTAGATATGTATAGGGGGAAGGTGACAGGGATACTGGAGTGATGGAGGTAGATATGTATAGGGGGAAGGTGACAGGGATACTGGAGTGATGGAGGTAGATATGTATAGGGGGAAGGTGACAGGGATACTGGAGTGATGGAGGTAGATATGTATAGGGGGAAGGAGACAGGGATACTGGAGCGATGGACATAGATATGTATAGGGGGAAGGAGACAGGGATACTGGAGTGATGGAGGTAGATATGTATAGGGGGAAGGAGACAGGGATACTGGAGTGATGGAGGTAGATATGTATAGGGGGAAGGGGACAGGGATACTGGAGTGATGGAGGTAGATATGTACAGGGGTAAGGGGACAGGGATACTGGAGTGATGGAGGTAGATATGTATAGGGGGAAGGAGACAGAGATACTGGAGTGATGGAGGTAGATATGTATAGGGGGAAGGAGACAGGGATACTGGAGTGATGGAGGTAGATATGTATAGGGGGAAGGAGACAGGGATACTGGAGTGATAGAGGTAGATATGTATAGTGGGAAGGGGACAGGGATACTGGAGTGATGGAGGTAGATACAGTGGGGAGAACAAGTATTTGATACACTGCCGATTTTGCAGGTTTTCCTACTTACAAAGCATGTAGAGGTCTGTAATTTTTATCATAGGTACACTTCAACTGTGAGAGACGGAATCTAAAACAAAAATCCAGAAAATCACATTGTATGATTTTTAAGTAATTCATTTGCATTTTATTGCATGACATAAGTATTTGATCACCTACCAACCAGTAAGAATTCCGGCTCTCACAGACCTGTTAGTTTTTCTTTAAGAAGCCCTCCTGTTCTCCACTCATTACCTGTATTAACTGCACCTGTTTGAACTCGTTACCTGTATAAAAGACACCTGTCCACACACTCAATCAAACAGACTCCAACCTCTCCACAATGGCCAAGACCAGAGAGCTGTGTAAGGACATCAGGGATAAAATTGTAGACCTGCACAAGGCTGGGATGGGCTACAGGACAATAGGCAAGCAGCTTGGTGAGAAGGCAACAACTGTTGGCGCAATTATTAGAAAATAGAAGAAAATAGAATAAGTTCAAGATGATGGTCAATCACCCTCGGTCTGGGGCTCCATGCAAGATCTCACCTCGTGGGGCATCAATGATCATGAGGAAGGTGAGGGATCAGCCCAGAACTACACGGCAGGACCTGGTCAATGACCTGAAGAGAGCTGGGACCACAGTCTCAAAGAAAACCATTAGTAACACACTACGCCGTCATGGATTAAAATCCTGCAGCGCACACAAGGTCCCCCTGCTCAAGCAGGCGCATGTCCAGGCCCGTCTGAAGTTTGCCAATGACCATCTGGATGATCCAGAGGAGGAATGGGAGAAGGTCATGTGGTCTGATGATTCAAAAATAGAGCTTTTTGGTCTAAACTCCACTCGCCGTGTTTGGAGGAAGAAGAAGGATGAGTACAACCCCAAGAACACCATCCCAACCGTGAAGCATGGAGGTGGAAACATCATTCTTTGGGGATGCTTTTCTGCAAAGGGGACAGGACGACTGCACCGTATTGAGGGGAGGATGGATGGGGCCATGTATTGCGAGATCTTAGCCAACAACCTCCTTCCCTCAGTAAGAGCATTGATGATGGGTCGTGGCTGGGTCTTCCAGCATGACAACGACCCGAAACACACAGCCAGGGCAACTAAGGAGTGGCTCCGTAAGAAGTATCTCAAGGTCCTGGAGTGGCCTAGCCAGTCTCCAGACCTGAACCCAATAGAAAATCTTTGGAGGGAGCTGAAAGTCCGTATTGCCCAGCGACAGCCCCGAAACCTGAAGGATCTGGAGAAGGTCTGTATGGAGGAGTGGGCCAAAATCCCTGCTGCAGTGTGTGCAAACCTGGTCAAGAACTACAGGAAACGTATGATCTCTGTAATTGCAAACAAAGGATTCTGTACCAAATATTAAGTTCTGCTTTTCTGATGTATCAAATACTTATGTCATGCAATAAAATGCTAATTAATTACTTAAAAATCATACAATGTGATTTTCGGGATTTTTGTTTTAGATTCCGTCTCTCACAGTTGAAGTGTACCTATGATAAAAATTACAGACCTCTACATGCTTTTTAAGTAGGAAAATCTGCAAAATCGGCAGTGTATCAAATACTTGTTCTCCCCACTGTATGTATAGGGGGAAGGAGACAGGGATACTGGAGTGATGGAGGTAGATATGTATAGTGATGGAGGTAGATATGTATAGGGGGAAGGAGACAGGGATACTGGAGTGATGGAGGTAGATATGTATAGTGATGGAGGTAGATATGTATAGGGGGAAGGAGACAGGGATACTGGAGTGATGGAGGTAGATATGTATAGTGATGGAGGTAGATATGTATAGGGGGAAGGGGACAGGGATACTGGAGTGATGGAGGTAGATATGTATAGGGGGAAGGAGACAGGGATACTGGAGTGATGGAGGTATATATGTATAGGGGGAAGGAGACAGAGATACTGGAGTGATGGAGGTAGATATGTATAGTGATGGAGGTAGATATGTATAGGGGGAAGGTGACAGGGATACTGGAGTGATGAGGTAGATATGTATAGGGGGAAGGTGACAGGGATACTGGAGTGATGGAGGTAGATATGTATAGGGGGAAGGGGACAGGGATACTGGAGTGATGGAGGTAGATATGTATAGGGGGAAGGAGACAGGGATACTGGAGTGATGGAGGTAGATATGTATAGGGGTAAGGGGACAGGGATACTGGAGTGATGGAGGTAGATATGTATAGGGGGAAGGAGACAGGGATACTGGAGTGATGGAGGTATATATGTATAGGGGGGAAGGAGACAGAGATACTGGAGTGATGGAGGTAGATATGTATAGTGATGGAGGTAGATATGTATAGGGGGAAGGTGACAGGGATACTGGAGTGATGAGGTAGATATGTATAGGGGGAAGGTGACAGGGATACTGGAGTGATGGAGGTAGATATGTATAGGGGGAAGGGGACAGGGATACTGGAGTGATGGAGGTAGATATGTATAGGGGGAAGGAGACAGGGATACTGGAGTGATGGAGGTAGATATGTATAGGGGGACGGTGACAGGGATACTGGAGTGATGGAGGTAGATATGTATAGGGGGATGGAGACAGGGATACTGGAGTGATGGAGGTAGATATGTATAGGGGGAAGGAGACAGGGATACTGGAGTGATGGAGGTAGATATGTATAGGGGGAAGGAGACAGGGATACTGGAGTGATG
Organism: Salvelinus alpinus; assembly: GCF_045679555.1. Taxonomy (NCBI): domain Eukaryota; kingdom Metazoa; phylum Chordata; class Actinopteri; order Salmoniformes; family Salmonidae; genus Salvelinus; species Salvelinus alpinus. Next base: position 238,576 of record NC_092093.1, on the reverse strand, counting down.
GAGGTAGATATGTATAGGGGGAAGGAGACAGGGATACTGGAGTGATGGAGGTAGATATGTATAGGGGGAAGGTGACAGGGATACTGGAGTGATGGAGGTAGATATGTATAGGGGGATGGAGACAGGGATACTGGAGTGATGGAGGTAGATATGTATAGGGGGAAGGAGACAGGGATACTGGAGTGATGGAGGTAGATATGTATAGGGGGAAGGGGACAGGGATACTGGAGTGATGGAGGTAGATATGTATAGGGGGAAGGTACCAGGGATACTGGAGTGATGGAGGTAGATATGTATAGGGGGAAGGAGACAGGGATACTGGAGTGATGGAGGTATATATGTATAGGGGGAAGGTGACAGGGATACTGGAGTGATGGAGGTAGATATGTATAGGGGGAAGGAGACAGGGATACTGGAGTGATGGAGGTAGATATATGTATAGGGGGAAGGTGACAGGGATACTGGAGTGATGGAGGTAGATATGTATAGGGGGAAGGAGACAGGGATACTGGAGTGATGGAGGTAGATATGTATAGGGGGAAGGTGACAGGGATACTGGAGTGATGGAGGTAGATATGTATAGGGGGAAGGTGACAGGGATACTGGAGTGATGGAGGTAGATATGTATAGGGGGAAGGTGACAGGGATACTGGAGTGATGGAGGTAGATATGTATAGGGGGAAGGAGACAGGGATACTGGAGCGATGGACATAGATATGTATAGGGGGAAGGAGACAGGGATACTGGAGTGATGGAGGTAGATATGTATAGGGGGAAGGAGACAGGGATACTGGAGTGATGGAGGTAGATATGTACAGGGGTAAGGGGACAGGGATACTGGAGTGATGGAGGTAGATATGTATAGGGGGAAGGAGACAGAGATACTGGAGTGATGGAGGTAGATATGTATAGGGGGAAGGAGACAGGGATACTGGAGTGATGGAGGTAGATATATGTATAGGGGGAAGGTGACAGGGATACTGGAGTGATGGAGGTAGATATGTATAGGGGGAAGGAGACAGGGATACTGGAGTGATGGAGGTAGATATGTATAGGGGGAAGGTGACAGGGATACTGGAGTGATGGAGGTAGATATGTATAGGGGGAAGGTGACAGGGATACTGGAGTGATGGAGGTAGATATGTATAGGGGGAAGGTGACAGGGATACTGGAGTGATGGAGGTAGATATGTATAGGGGGAAGGAGACAGGGATACTGGAGCGATGGACATAGATATGTATAGGGGGAAGGAGACAGGGATACTGGAGTGATGGAGGTAGATATGTATAGGGGGAAGGAGACAGGGATACTGGAGTGATGGAGGTAGATATGTATAGGGGGAAGGGGACAGGGATACTGGAGTGATGGAGGTAGATATGTACAGGGGTAAGGGGACAGGGATACTGGAGTGATGGAGGTAGATATGTATAGGGGGAAGGAGACAGAGATACTGGAGTGATGGAGGTAGATATGTATAGGGGGAAGGAGACAGGGATACTGGAGTGATGGAGGTAGATATGTATAGGGGGAAGGAGACAGGGATACTGGAGTGATAGAGGTAGATATGTATAGTGGGAAGGGGACAGGGATACTGGAGTGATGGAGGTAGATATGTATAGGGGGAAGGAGACAGGGATACTGGAGTGATGGAGGTAGATATGTATAGTGATGGAGGTAGATATGTATAGGGGGAAGGAGACAGGGATACTGGAGTGATGGAGGTAGATATGTATAGTGATGGAGGTAGATATGTATAGGGGGAAGGAGACAGGGATACTGGAGTGATGGAGGTAGATATGTATAGTGATGGAGGTAGATATGTATAGGGGGAAGGGGACAGGGATACTGGAGTGATGGAGGTAGATATGTATAGGGGGAAGGAGACAGGGATACTGGAGTGATGGAGGTATATATGTATAGGGGGAAGGAGACAGAGATACTGGAGTGATGGAGGTAGATATGTATAGTGATGGAGGTAGATATGTATAGGGGGAAGGTGACAGGGATACTGGAGTGATGAGGTAGATATGTATAGGGGGAAGGTGACAGGGATACTGGAGTGATGGAGGTAGATATGTATAGGGGGAAGGGGACAGGGATACTGGAGTGATGGAGGTAGATATGTATAGGGGGAAGGAGACAGGGATACTGGAGTGATGGAGGTAGATATGTATAGGGGTAAGGGGACAGGGATACTGGAGTGATGGAGGTAGATATGTATAGGGGGAAGGAGACAGGGATACTGGAGTGATGGAGGTATATATGTATAGGGGGGAAGGAGACAGAGATACTGGAGTGATGGAGGTAGATATGTATAGTGATGGAGGTAGATATGTATAGGGGGAAGGTGACAGGGATACTGGAGTGATGAGGTAGATATGTATAGGGGGAAGGGGACAGGGATACTGGAGTGATGGAGGTAGATATGTATAGGGGGAAGGAGACAGGGATACTGGAGTGATGGAGGTAGATATGTATAGGGGGACGGTGACAGGGATACTGGAGTGATGGAGGTAGATATGTATAGGGGGATGGAGACAGGGATACTGGAGTGATGGAGGTAGATATGTATAGGGGGAAGGAGACAGGGATACTGGAGTGATGGAGGTAGATATGTATAGGGGGAAGGAGACAGGGATACTGGAGTGATGGAGGTAGATATGTATAGGGGGAAGGAGACAGGGATACTGGAGTGATGGAGGTAGATATGTATAGGGGGAAGGTGACAGGGATACTGGAGTGATGGAGGTAGATATGTATAGGGGGATGGAGACAGGGATACTGGAGTGATGGAGGTAGATATGTATAGGGGGAAGGAGACAGGGATACTGGAGTGATGGAGGTAGATATGTATAGGGGGAAGGGGACAGGGATACTGGAGTGATGGAGGTAGATATGTATAGGGGGAAGGTACCAGGGATACTGGAGTGATGGAGGTAGATATGTATAGGGGGAAGGAGACAGGGATACTGGAGTGATGGAGGTATATATGTATAGGGGGAAGGTGACAGGGATACTGGAGTGATGGAGGTAGATATGTATAGGGGGAAGGAGACAGGGATACTGGAGTGATGGAGGTAGATATATGTATAGGGGGAAGGTGACAGGGATACTGGAGTGATGGAGGTAGATATGTATAGGGGGAAGGAGACAGGGATACTGGAGTGATGGAGGTAGATATGTATAGGGGGAAGGTGACAGGGATACTGGAGTGATGGAGGTAGATATGTATAGGGGGAAGGTGACAGGGATACTGGAGTGATGGAGGTAGATATGTATAGGGGGAAGGTGACAGGGATACTGGAGTGATGGAGGTAGATATGTATAGGGGGAAGGAGACAGGGATACTGGAGCGATGGACATAGATATGTATAGGGGGAAGGAGACAGGGATACTGGAGTGATGGAGGTAGATATGTATAGGGGGAAGGAGACAGGGATACTGGAGTGATGGAGGTAGATATGTATAGGGGGAAGGGGACAGGGATACTGGAGTGATGGAGGTAGATATGTACAGGGGTAAGGGGACAGGGATACTGGAGTGATGGAGGTAGATATGTATAGGGGGAAGGAGACAGAGATACTGGAGTGATGGAGGTAGATATGTATAGGGGGAAGGAGACAGGGATACTGGAGTGATGGAGGTAGATATGTATAGGGGGAAGGAGACAGGGATACTGGAGTGATAGAGGTAGATATGTATAGTGGGAAGGGGACAGGGATACTGGAGTGATGGAGGTAGATATGTATAGGGGGAAGGAGACAGGGATACTGGAGTGATGGAGGTAGATATGTATAGTGATGGAGGTAGATATGTATAGGGGGAAGGAGACAGGGATACTGGAGTGATGGAGGTAGATATGTATAGTGATGGAGGTAGATATGTATAGGGGGAAGGAGACAGGGATACTGGAGTGATGGAGGTAGATATGTATAGTGATGGAGGTAGATATGTATAGGGGGAAGGGGACAGGGATACTGGAGTGATGGAGGTAGATATGTATAGGGGGAAGGAGACAGGGATACTGGAGTGATGGAGGTATATATGTATAGGGGGAAGGAGACAGAGATACTGGAGTGATGGAGGTAGATATGTATAGTGATGGAGGTAGATATGTATAGGGGGAAGGTGACAGGGATACTGGAGTGATGAGGTAGATATGTATAGGGGGAAGGTGACAGGGATACTGGAGTGATGGAGGTAGATATGTATAGGGGGAAGGGGACAGGGATACTGGAGTGATGGAGGTAGATATGTATAGGGGGAAGGAGACAGGGATACTGGAGTGATGGAGGTAGATATGTATAGGGGGAAGGAGACAGGGATACTGGAGTGATGGAGGTAGATATGTATAGGGGGATGGAGACAGGGATACTGGAGTGATGGAGGTAGATATGTATAGGGGGAAGGAGACAGGGATACTGGAGTGATGGAGGTAGATATGTATAGGGGGAAGGGGACAGGGATACTGGAGTGATGGAGGTAGATATGTATAGGGGGAAGGTGACAGGGATACTGGAGTGATGGAGGTAGATATGTATAGGGGGAAGGAGACAGGGATACTGGAGTGATGGAGGTATATATGTATAGGGGGAAGGTGACAGGGATACTGGAGTGATGGAGGTAGATATGTATAGGGGGAAGGAGACAGGGATACTGGAGTGATGGAGGTAGATATATGTATAGGGGGAAGGTGACAGGGATACTGGAGTGATGGAGGTAGATATGTATAGGGGGAAGGAGACAGGGATACTGGAGTGATGGAGGTAGATATGTATAGGGGGAAGGTGACAGGGATACTGGAGTGATGGAGGTAGATATGTATAGGGGGAAGGAGACAGGGTTACTGGAGTGATGGAGGTAGATATGTATAGGGGGAAGGTGACAGGGATACTGGAGTGATGGAGGTAGATATGTATAGGGGGAAGGTGACAGGGATACTGGAGTGATGGAGGTAGATATGTACAGGGGTAAGGGGACAGGGATACTGGAGTGATGGAGGTAGATATGTATAGGGGGAAGGAGACAGAGATACTGGAGTGATGGAGGTAGATATGTATAGGGGGAAGGAGACAGGGATACTGGAGTGATGGAGGTAGATATGTATAGGGGGAAGGAGACAGGGATACTGGAGTGATAGAGGTAGATATGTATAGGGGGAAGGGGACAGGGATACTGGAGTGATGGAGGTAGATATGTATAGGGGGAAGGAGACAGGGATACTGGAGTGATGGAGGTAGATATGTATAGTGATGGAGGTAGATATGTATAGGGGGAAGGAGACAGGGATACTGGAGTGATGGAGGTAGATATGTATAGGGGGAAGGAGACAGGGATACTGGAGTGATGGAGGTAGATATGTATAGTGATGGAGGTAGATATGTATAGGGGGAAGGAGACAAAGATACTGGAGTGATGGAGGTAGATATGTATAGGGGGAAGGGGACAGGGATACTGGAGTGATGGAGGTAGATATGTATAGGGGGAAGGAGACAGGGATACTGGAGTGATGGAGGTATATATGTATAGGGGGAAGGAGACAGAGATACTGGAGTGATGGAGGTAGATATGTATAGTGATGGAGGTAGATATGTATAGGGGTAAGGAGACAGGGATACTGGAGTGATGGAGGTAGATATGTATAGGGGGAAGGAGACAGGGATACTGGAGTGATGGAGGTAGATATGTATAGGGGGAAGGTGACAGGGATACTGGAGTGATGGAGGTAGATATGTATAGGGGGAAGGAGACAGAGATACTGGAGTGATGGAGGTAGATATGTATAGGGGGAAGGAGACAGGGATACTGGAGTGATGGAATAGATGCAGTGCATTCGGGAAGTATTCAGACCCCTTGATATTTTTCACATTTTGTTACATTACAACCTTATTTTAAAATGGATAAGACCCTTCTCCCCCGATTGGTCAGTTTGGCCGGGCAGCTATCTTTAGGAAGAGTCTTGGTTTTTAAGAATGATGGAGGCCACTGTGTTCTTGGGGAACTTCAGTGCTGCAGAAATGTTTTGGTACCCTTCTCCAGATTGCAAACATTTCTAAAAACCTGTTTTTGCCTTGTCATTTTGGGGTATTGTGATGTCATTATGGGGTATTGTGATGCCATTATGGGGTATTGTGATGTCATTATGGGGTATTGTGATGCCATTATGGGGTATTGTGATGCCATTATGGGGTATTGTGATGTCATTTTGGGGTATTGTGATGTCATTATGGGGTATTGTGATGTCATTATGGGGTATTGTGATGCCATTATGGGGTATTGTGATGCCATTATGGGGTATTGTGATGCCATTATGGGGTATTGTGATGCCATTATGGGGTATTTTGATGTCATTATGGGGTATTGTGATGCCATTATGGGGTATTGTGATGCCATTATGGGGTATTGTGATGCCATTATGGGGTATTGTGATGCCATTATGGGGTATTGTGATGCCATTATGGGGTATTGTGATGCCATTATGGGGTATTGTGATGCCATTATGGGGTATTGTGATGTCATTATGGGGTAATGTGATGCCATTATGGGGTATTGTGATGCCATTATGGGGTATTGTGATGCCATTATGGGGTATTGTGATGCCATTATGGGGTATTGTGATGCCATTATGGGGTATTGTGATGCCATTATGGGGTATTGTGATGTCATTATGGGGTATTGTGATGCCATTATGGGGTATTGTGATGCCATTATGGGGTATTGTGATGCCATTATGGGGTATTGTGATGCCATTATGGGGTATTGTGATGTCATTATGGGGTATTGTGATGCCATTATGGGGTATTGTGATGTCATTATGGGGTAATGTGATGCCATTATGGGGTATTGTGATGCCATTATGGGGTATTGTGATGCCATTATGGGGTATTGTGATGCCATTATGGGGTATTGTGATGCCATTATGGGGTATTGTGATGCCATTATGGGGTATTGTGATGCCATTATGGGGTATTGTGATGCCATTATGGGGTATTGTGATGCCATTATGGGGTATTGTGATGTCATTATGGGGTATTGTGATGCCATTATGGGGTATTGTGATGCCATTATGGGGTATTGTGATGTCATTATGGGGTATTGTGATGCCATTATGGGGTATTGTGATGCCATTATGGGGTATTGTGATGCCATTATGGGGTATTGTGATGTCATTATGGGGTATTGTGATGCCATTATGGGGTATTGTGATGCCATTATGGGGTATTGTGATGCCATTATGGGGTATTGTGATGCCATTATGGGGTATTGTGATGCCATTATGGGGTATTGTGATGCCATTATGGGGTATTGTGATGCCATTATGGGGTATTGTGATGTCATTATGGGGTATTGTGATGCCATTATGGGGTATTGTGATGTCATTATGGGGTATTGTGATGCCATTATGGGGTATTGTGATGCCATTATGGGGTATTGTGATGTCATTATGGGGTATTGTGATATCATTATGGGGTATTGTGATGTCATTATGGGGTATTGTGATGCCATTATGGGGTATTGTGATGCCATTATGGGGTATTGTGATGCCATTATGGGGTATTGTGATGCCATTATGGGGTATTGTGATGCCATTATGGGGTATTGTGATGTCATTATGGGGTATTGTGATGCCATTATGGGGTATTGTGATGCCATTATGGGGTATTGTGATGTCATTATGGGGTATTGTGATGCCATTATGGGGTATTGTGATGCCATTATGGGGTATTGTGATGCCATTATGGGGTATTGTGTGTAGATTGATGAGGAACATTTCCAATTTAATCAATTTTAGAATAAAGCTGTAACGTAACAAAATGTGGAAAAAGTCAGGGGGTCTGAGGACTTTCCGAATGCACTGTACACAAAATACCCCATAATGACATCAAAATACCCCATAATGACGAAGTGCAAACAGATTTTTAGAAATGTTTGCTAATTTATAAAAAATTCTAAACAGAAATACCTTATTTACATAAATATTCAGACCCTTTGCTATGAGGCTCGAAATTGAGCTCAGGTGCATCCTGTTTCCATTGATCATCCTTAAGATGTTTTTACAACTTGGTTGGAGTCCACCTGTGGTAAATTCAATTGATTGGACATGATTTGGAAAGGCACACACCTGTCAATATAAGGTCCCACAGTTGACAGTGCATGTCAGAGCAAAAACCAAGCCATGAGGTCGAAAGGAAGTGTCCGTAGAGCTCCAAGACAGGATTGTGTCGAGGCACAGATCTGGGGAAGGGAACCAATAAATGTTTGCAGCATTGAAGGTCCCCAAGAACACAGTGGCCTCCATCATTCTTAAATGGAAGAAGTTTGGAGCCACCAAGACTCTTCCTAGAGCTGGCTGCCCGCCATACTGATCAATCGGGGGAGAAGGGCCTTGATCAGGGAGGTGACCAAGAATCCGATGGTCACTCTGACAGAGCTCCAGAGTTCCTCTGGAGATGGGAGAACCTTCCAGAAGGACAACCATCTCTGCAGCACTCCACCAATCAGGCCTTTATGGTAAAAAGGCACATGACAGCCTGCTTGGAGTTTGCCAAAAGGCACCTAAAGGACTCTGACCATGAAAAACAAGATTCTCTGGTCTGATGAAACCAAGATTGAACTATTTGGCCTGAATGCCAAGCATCATGTCTGGAGGAAACCTGGCACTACCCCTACGGTGAAGCATGTTGGTGGCAGCATCATGCTGTGGGGATGTTTTTCAGCAGCAGGGACTGGGAGACTAGTCAGGATCTAGGGAAAGATGAACAGAGCAAAGTACAGAGATCCTTGATGAAAACCTGCTCCAGAGCACTCAGGACCTGGGACTGGGACTAAGGTTTACCTTACAACAGGACAAAGATCCTAAACACACAGCCAAGACAACACAAGAGTGGCTTCGAGACATGTCTTTAAATGTCCTTGAGTTGCCCAGCCAGAGCCCGAACTTGAACCCGATCGAACATCTCTGGAGAAACATGAAAATATCTGTGCACCAAAGCTCCCCATCCAACCTGACAGAACTTGAGAGGATCTGCAGAGAAGAATTGGAGAAACTCCACAAATACAGGCGTGCCAAGCTTGTAGCCCCAAACCCCAAATAGCAAGCAATACAGATGTAGAAGCACGTGATGCAGCCAGTCAAGGTGCTCAGTGGTACAGATGTAGAACCTTTTCAGGATTTGAGGGCCCATGCCAAACCTTTTCAACCTCTTCACGACTGTGCGCATGTGTGGACCATTTAAAGTTCTTAGTGATTTGGACACCGAGGAACTTGAAGCTCTCAACCACCCCCCATTTCCTGTAGTCCATGATCAGCTCCTTGTATTTAATTGAATAAGAAGTTGTTGTTCCAGCCCCACACTGCCAGGACACTGACCTCCTCCATCTAGTCTCATTGTTGCCGGTGATCAGGTCTACCACCATCCTGTCGTCAGCAAACTTGATGGTGTTGGAGTCGTGCCTGGCCACACAATCATGGGTGAACAGGAGTACAGGAGGGGACCAAGCATGCACCCCTTAGGAGCCCCCGTGTTGAGGAGCCCCCGTCAGGATGTCCAGGATCCAGTTGCAGAAGGAGTTGTTCAGTCCCAGGGTCCTTAGCTTAGTGATAAGCTTTGAGGGTACTATGGTGTTGAACTCTGAGATGTAGTCAATGAATAGCATTCTCACATAGGTGTTCCTTTTGTCCAGGTGGGAAAGGGCAGTGTGGAATGCTATAGAGAATGCATCATCTGTGGATCTGTTGGGACGGTATGCGAATTTTTGTGGGTCCAGGGTGTCTGGGATGATGTGAGCCATAACCAGTCTTTCAAAGCACTTCATGGCTACAGACGTGAGTGCTACGGGTCTGTAGTCATTTAGGCAGGTTACCTTTGTGTTCTTGGGCACAGGGACTATGGTGGTCTGCTTGAAACATGTTGGTATTACAGACTGGGTCCGAGAGAGATTGAAAATGTCAGTGAAGACACCTGCCAGCTGGTCAGCGCATGAAAATGCGTCCTGGTAATCCTTCTGGCATTTAATCCTTGTAAATGTTAACCTGTTTAAAGGGCTTACTCACATTAGCTGCGGATCACACAGTCGTCCGTAACAGCTGGTGCTCTAATGCATGGTTCATTTTTTGCTTGCCTCGAAGCATAGAAGGCATTTAGCTGGGTCACCTATTTAGACTGAGAAGTGCAACCCTAACATTCTGACTGGAGGCATCACTGATCTACCTCTCTATAGACTGACTGGAGGTATCACTGATCTACCTCTCTATAGACTGACTGGAGGTATCACTGATCTACCTCTCTATAGACTGACTGGAGGTATCACTGATCTACCTCTCTATAGACTGACTGGAGGCATCACTGATCTACCTCTCTATAGACTGACTGGAGGTATCACTGATCTACCTCTCTATAGACTGACTGGAGGCATCACTGATCTACCTCTCTATAGACTGACTGGAGGCATCACTGATCTACCTCTCTATAGACTGACTGGAGGCATCACTGATCTACCTCTCTATAGACTGACTGGAGGTATCACTGATCTACCTCTCTATAGACTGACTGGAGGCATCACTGATCTACCTCTCTATAGACTGACTGGAGGTATCACTGATCTACCTCTCTATAGACTGACTGGAGGTATCACTGATCTACCTCTCTATAGACTGACTGGAGGTATCACTGATCTACCTCTCTATAGACTGACTGGAGGCATCACTGATCTACCTCTCTATAGACTGACTGGAGGTATCACTGATCTACCTCTCTATAGACTGACTGGAGGCATCACTGATCTACCTCTCTATAGACTGACTGGGGGCATCACTGATCTACCTCTCTATAGACTGACTGGAGGCATCACTGATCTACCTCTCTATAGACTGACTGGAGGTATCACTGATCTACCTCTCTATAGACTGACTGGAGGCATCACTGATCTACCTCTCTATAGACTGACTGGAGGCATCACTGATCTACCTGTCTATAGACTGACTGGAGGTA